>NW_022313396.1:0-7570 GCF_002776525.5 Piliocolobus tephrosceles
GAGACTCCTACTGCACTACCTGGTGTCCTGTAGAAGAATGGGCTTCCCGAGCTATTCTTTTATTTTTTGGGCAAGTACCTATTCATACCAGCATAGGAGACTGATGAAGTGCACCCTGATCTTGCCATGGGCTCAGAAAGAATTCATACCTATGCTTTATGTGCTAGCAACTCTGTGTGGAGGCCTGTGAGCTCTAGAATGCACTTTCTTTCACCAACTAGTCCACCTAAAACTTTTTTAAGTCAAATCCCCCCTCCATGCTTGGATAGGTCATGAATGGCTTTCTGTAACCCACCTAAGATGAAGGGATACTGCTAAACCAGGTTCGTGGCCAAGAAACTTTTACCTGGAGTGGCAGGAGAGGGACTACCTGTTCACCAGAGTCTCTGCAACATTTTCTTTTTTTTCTTTTTCTTTTTTCTTTTTCTTTTTCCTTTTTTTTTTTTTTTTTTTTTTTTTTTTTTTGCGATAGAGTCTCGCACTGTCGCCCAGGCTGGAGTCCAGTGGCACAATCTTGGCTCACTGCAGCCTCCGACTGCCAGGTTCAAGCCATTCTCCCGCCTCAGCCTCCTGAGTAGCTGGGTTACAGGTGCATGCCACCACACCCGCCTAATTTTTGTATTTTTAGTAGAGACGGGGATTCAGGCTGGTCTCAAACTCCTGACCTCAAGATCTGCCCACCTTGGCCTCCCAAAGTGCTGGTATTACAGGCATGAGCCACCGTGCCCAGACTCTGCAACATTTTCTAAGTCAGTACAGTAGTTCTTTGAACCACCTTTTCAGTCAAAGAACTCATGAAAAAGTCCTCCAAGAACTTGTGACCTTCTGGAAATTGTGTCAATCTCTACAGGTGTCCAGAGTCATCCAGAGCTGTGTTGCAAACCACTGACTGGGTTCCACCACTATCAAAGCAAATGCAAAATATGCCATGCCCACCAAAAAAAATCCAGAAGCCATGGTATTTAGCTCTTTCCATCTTTCTTGCCTCCCGCAGGTGGGAGAGTACTGAGTATGATGCCCTCCTACAGCCTCTGGAGGACATGCCAGTGCCTAGAGGTAACAGTAGAGAGGGGCCATGAAAGGTGACAGCCAGGTGGTTGGGAATGACATTGTCCTGGGGTTTATTGCTTGTCATGAACTCTGCCACTGGGCAACATGTCCGGGTCTGGACCCGTGCCTTCTCTGGATCCCTGCCCCATCAGCCAGCTATCTTATCTCCTGAAAGCTGGTAGGTGTTGGTCAGCATGGTGTTGCAGGACCAGGGTTATATTAACATTCCCTCTTAGGCTGAAACACCACAAGTTAACACAGGAGTCCCCAGGTGTGCACATGCCAACCTCCAGATTGTTTTTCTTCTCGTTCTAGATGTTCATCCTTGCTTTCTGGGACTTGAAATAACCCTACACCACCAAATATTTATGCCGATTATCCACGTAGGGAAAACTTGTATGTCCCAAGTCCATAGCGTTAGTATTATTATCAGTATTATTACCACTAGCACCACTATCATGATGATCATCATTCCTGTTAATATTCATCAATATTTTTAGTACTACCATTGTTAATATGGATTTTTCATTATTGTACAGCAAGGAATATAGTTTATCCATTCACAAATGGTGTCCAGTACCAAAGATGACTACAGACATGCTCTGCAGACATATACACACACAGCTGTCCTGGAGACCCAGCTTTGCCACCAATTGCTCTTTCATAAGATGAGCTCCCCCCGTGCCCACCAGTTGTTCAGGACTCGACCTGAGCTGGTTGGGCTAGACCCGGAAAAGTTTCCTATTCTCAGCTGTATCAGGAAAATTTTAAAGACTCTTCAGAGGCCCAGTGATAGCTTTTGGCAGCCTCCAAGACCAGGGAGGGTTTCTTGGCCATTCAGAGCCATTCAAATATTCTAAGTAAACTCAAGGAACCAGAAACTCCGCTTGCAGTCATGAAATACCAGTGAATGGTTTCTGTGAGTCTCTTCAAGTTTTTCAAAGATAACTGCCTGAAAAGGCTGGCCAGGAAGTCACCCAAGCCCATCCCTCTGCAGGATGTTCTATGTCAGCCAGGGACCCAGTGAACTGCCATTGAACAGAAGGGAGGAACAGAGACAGCATGCCTGAGCTTCTGGAAACATTCTAAGTGCCCTTGTTGGTCCAGAAAAGACTGGTGCTACCATACGAGACACAAATACAGCAACCTAGCCACTCTAGGAACCACAGAAGGTTTAAAGGCTCCCAGGAAGTCCAGGAAGGGCAAACATTGCCTTTTAGGGCCATCAGATTTTATTCTAAGTCTACGTGGGAGTCAGTGAACTTGGCTTCATAAAAACATCAGTGGAGGTGCTATCACTTGCCCCAGTATCCGGTCTTTTCCACCTCATCTCAGAACCAGGCAGCCACCATTTCTCAAAGTTGCTGTGCAATGAAAGGGGAATATTCTAGGTGCTCTCCTGTGCCCACGAAATTCTGTGGCTGCCCTGAAATGCAGGAGTTGTCCTCCAGGATGCTCTTCAGGAATCTGACAACGCTAGTCAAGATTAAAGAAGTTCAATTCAACGTCATACAAAGCCAATGACACACACACACAAAAATGCATAGTGAGACAAAATGATGAACACATCTGCTAATAATCATGGATGACAATAACAACAATGATGATCTTAGTGATAATGCCACCAACACCGTTAATGGCAATAACAATAAACCTGAGGTAATGGGTGTTAGTGTCTCGATTCACCGATGTGAAGGATGGCGCCAATTTCTGGCCTTACGGAAATAAAGGAAAAGTAAACACCTGAAGGAGGAGGAGGTGAACCTGGATAGAGCTCCCGCCGGCCTCTGGGCGCTCCTTGGTGGAAGGAGAGGGTCTTGGTCCTGACCCTGCCCAGGATCCACCCGCACCAGAACCCGAGAGTCCCAGTCCCTGGATGGGCTAAGTCCCACCCAGGCCAGACGCCCCAGAGCCCCGGAGCCCGGGTCCTCCAGCCCTCGCTGCCGCCGCTCCTCGAGGAGCCCGGGGCCCCCACGCCACCTCAGCCTCAGCGCGGCTCTGCGAGGGCAGCGCCAAGGATGCTCAGGGCCCAGAGGGGGCACCCGGCCCCAACGGGATACTGACGCCCTGAGGGCGCGGAACAGCGGGGTCTGCGCAGGGCCCGCCATCTTGGGCCTTGCAAAGAGAGCGGCCTTTTCAATGACCCCACCCGGAACCTCCCCGGAGGCCCCAGCCCCAAAGCCAGGGTGGCGAGACCTCCATCACGCTGGGTCAGGAAAACTCAGGTCTTCCGTGGAGACCCGGCTCGCCGTGGGAAGCAGACCGCGCATGCGCCCTGCATGCCGGAACGATGGGTTTCATTGCCCTCTGCTGGCCATGAGGAGGCAGCACAGGACCTTTGACCTTTACTGCTTAGAGGTGGACCAGAGTCTGAATCACTGAAATTCAGGTGTGGATTATTCAGTACCTTTCTTTTGGAAGATCAAATGGAAATTGAGTACGATATCTTGTGCTTTAATTAAAGAAGATGGGAATAAAGAAACAAATTCTAAAGTTAGTATACAAAAGTTGATTGATTCCCTCTATGTGAAGGGAAGAAGAGCTTGAATAAGAGAAGCATTCTGTGTTATGCTTTAATGCTGGAGATCTGCCACCATGCATTTGTCAAATCCCGTAGAATTTCACAGCACAAATAGTACATCTTAATGTGGTTCGGGACTACATATAATGTCAGCCACAGTTTGAGGGTAAATTACATATTTAATTAAATAGATTAAACAATAAATAATGTTATGAGCTCTGCCTGGACACAATCCTTGCCTCTCCAACCAGTTTGCCAAGGGCTCGAATTTCTTGCTCATTATCCTCACAATTGACATAAACCCTGGCTGCAGAGTAAAACCAATCACTTGTGGAGATTTTTTAATATAATGATGTGTCAATTTCAATAATGAATAAGGCCATTTATCCTTAGTAAGGCCTATCATATTAAGATTGTGCATGTTTTGCAAAATTTCAAGTCATCATCCCACTTGTTATTCAGGAAGCATTTTCTCTTGAGTTTTAGGTTCAGTACTGAGGCTCCTTGATGGACAATACATTTTCCAATTCTGAGGACAAGGGAGAGGAGGCCCCCTCTGTGAGAACTTTCATTTTGTTTCTGGAAAAGTACATTGAATCAAATATAGGGAAGGCTTGCCTGGTGGCTAATGGGTTCAGCTGTTTTATCATGCTGGTGTTTTATCTTCTGGACAGAAATAAAAGGAGCACAGCTGTGTCTGTCTGTGTGTAATAACTCAGGACTTACCTGAATAAACTCTGGGGTGCATGAGATTAACCGCTACCTCCACTTAGAGAGGTTTCAGGGACAAAATTTCAAGAGATTTCTGAGGGATGGAAGAGTAGGGCTGCCTTATTCTCTGATCCCAGGTAACTACTCAGAGACAGAGGCAAGTGCTGGGGACACCCAAATGCATATACTTGGTGTCTTTGATACAGCCTCCATTTCCTTGCTAAATCTATGCAATGACACAATGAGAAATCTGTCAAGTGGGGCTGAAGAACCCTGATGTGTCAGGTCCAGGGTTGGATGGAAACAAGTGGTTTCAGTGGACATTGAAGTAAAGGGAGGTGAGCTATGAGGAAAGAGCTGTTGAAGACTGGGGAGACTCAGAAGTTGGGCTGGAATCTCCACCCATAAGCCAAGGAGTGCAGATGCAAATCGATTTGTTAGGGCTGCATAAATGAAAGAAGGACTTCGCCAACACACTAAGTTTTTTCAGCAATCGATTGTATTCTTTCAATATTTGTAAGTATTGATCTTTTGGAAATGTTTAATGAGATTTCTTAAATAATTTTGTATTCAATTTATGCCCAGGTCACTTTGCTATTATACATTTCTGTGCTGCATTTTTATGAATAGACATTTTCTCAAATTTCTGAACTATTTTCCTAAACTACGTGTAAAGAGTTTTTCTACAGGTCCCCCTTCTTGACTCACTTTTCTGATGAGAAATCTATCAGGATTCTCCACAGTGATTTTCAAGTTTGATAGCTGCGCAATGTGAGAAACTTAATGTCAACTAAGAAATGAATTACCACTAAAGAATCTTCTCCTTTCAAGATGCTAACCGTGTTTTGTCCAGTGTGAAATCTCACATGTGCCACGAATGTTACTCTGTGAAGAAAGGATTTCTCATGATTTCTCAAGGCATAACTTCTCCAGTAAGAAGTGTTTGGTATTCCAAGAGAATTCATTGCCCGTGGAAAGACTTTCCCTTCTTATTTAGCTTATAAAGGATTTCCTCTCTTGTTTTCCGTTTTAGCAGCATTTTATCACTGTGTCTTTTTTGTGAACATCAAGCCTAGTGCTTGGCTGAATGTTTATTCACAGAAAATACAAATAAAGGGTTCATCCAAGTAAAGTTTTCTGACGTTATTTGACAACAAATTGCACATAAAAACATTTTCACACTGAACGCAGAGCTAGAGATTCTCTACCTGAAAGTCCCACACGTTTTAAGTTATTAAAACTGTTGCTGAAGACACTTAGTTTATTATGTTGGCAGTTTCAGCTCTCTCGTGTCATTTATGATCAGGTCACTAACAAGTCTTTTGTACGCATTTGTCGTACAATTTCCCTTCCATATGAATTTATTGATGTGGGCTGAAGAATAAAGGTAACTGAAGTAACGTCCATGTTGATTACAGTAATTCTTCAAAATGTGAGTCCTTTGGCATGTTTAGATGTTACAACTACAGCTGAAGTCTCTTCCATATTCCTTACATTCGTCATTCCTAACACCTTGTCATCTAAAGTCAGAATATGTTCTGAAGACATTTATGATTTTCTCTCCAGGGTGAATTTTCTGATGTTATTTAAGATTAGTACATGGACTGAAGGCTTTCCCACATAAATGGCATTCATATGGCTTTTCTCCAGTGCATGTTCTCTCATATCATCTAAGGTCAGAAGATAGACTGAAGGCTTTCCCACATAGAAGACAAGCATGTGGTTTCTCTTCAGTCTGAATTCTTTTGTGTCCTCTAAAGCCAGAGCTTTGACTAAAGACTTTCCCACTTTTATCACATTCATAACGCTTTTATCCATGGTGAGTTCTCTCATGTCTTCGAAGGTTAAAGGATTGAATAAAGCCTTTCCCACACTGATGACACTTGTACGGTCTCTCTCCCGTGTGAGTTTTCTCATGTCTTCTAAGGTGAGAACACTGCGTGAAGGATTTTCCACATAGATGACATGCATATGGCTTCTCTCCGGTGTGAGTCATCTTGTGCCGTCTAAGGTGAAAGCAATTAGCATAGGCCTTTTCACATATATTACATTGATATGGTTTACCTTTAGTATGAATTCGTTTATGTGGTTTAGGGGACAACTGATTACTAAGGGATTTTCCACACTGTTTGCTGATGTAGGGTTTCTTTCCACTCTGAGTTAACAAACACTGAGTCATTGTGGAACTGTGAGTGCAATCTTCTCCCAAATCATTACATTCAAAGGGATCCTCCAGAATGAGAGAGTTCTCCTTTAGGGACAAAGATTAAAAGCTCTTAATGATTTACCAACATACATCTATACATTCATTTCACCACCTTTGAATCCTAGACCAACAATTCAGTATTAGAGCCCAGTTGAAATCTTTCCAGTGTTACTTGTGTGAAAGGAAATTAAATTTTGGCACCCCAGGCTCATTTAACCAAAGGGAAAAATCAAGCTGGGAACAGGGTCACACAAACCTGCCTCCCCCTTCAGGTTCCTAAATAATATGGCTACAAGATGAAAAGCTACATGCCTCCCCCATATTTTGCCCACAAGGAAATTCCTCATGAGCTGTTAAAATGACACCATGGCAATGCAAACTGATAGCTTGTCTTTCCAGGTGCAGTCATCCCCAGTTCACCAGACACAAATGCATATCCGCTTGTTTCCCTGCCCCATTTTGCCTATGTTGTCTTATATAAAGTGCAGCTTTCCTGCATTATTCCTCTGCCTCATTTGTTTATGTCATCTCATGTAAACAAAATCCAGATTCACTCAGCCAGAAAAATGCATGAATGACTATGTTTTTCTACCCACCTTTTACATGAAAATTGTGTACTTCTCAATATCCCACCCTTTCCCCCTTTAAATTTAGAAAAAAATCATCTTTGAAGAAAGGTATACACCTGTCCCCCAGGTGCATGTCCTTCACTCTGGCAAATAAATCTCCTAAAATGATTGAGACTTGTCTCGTCATTTTTCTCAATTGACACTTGCATTCACATTATCTCCTGCAGACACAGATATTGTCTCTTTTGTAAGATCCTAACTGCAGAGTTATTCCATTCATTGTGATGATATCAATATCTTTCAAAATCTGAGCATGAGCAATGTCTATGCACTTGTTCTATTTTAAAGATCTCATGTTATGGTTTAGAACAGAGGTCACTTTATTCACTGAATTCAAAGTATCAAATTTTTTTTTGCTTAGAAAGCACTTAATGCCAGCCTAATTACACTCAGGTGACTGTGTGTTATTACTAACTTAACCCATTACCACGTCTTTAACTTAGATGACTGGTG
>NW_022313397.1:0-6282 GCF_002776525.5 Piliocolobus tephrosceles
TTTTGAGTTGATAGAAGGTAAATTGAAATGACATTTTAGAATTTCAAATTAGTTTTAGTACATCCAATATTGACAGTCTACTACTTGGGAGCACCTGATGCTTGAAAGATCAGCGATCAGTCCATCCGTGGAGATATCTTGCTTTTTTAATCAAAAGGAATATCTATTTATTTTGGTTTCTCAAATGTAAAATTGAGAATCAGAAATAATAAGTTGGTAAAAATAATATCATGCTTTTCTTTTTAACCTTTTCAACGTACTCCTATATGATGCAATCTAATTCTCAAAATTATTAAAACTTTTAAAGTGAACTACAGGATAAAGCTATGTGTGCTGATCTTGTGTATGAGTTTTTAAAATGTATAAACATCTCTAATGATCACCCCGATAAAAGAACAACATTAGCACGACAGAAGTTTTCCTTGTACTTTCTTCTGTTAAACTCCTGTCTCTTAAAGGTGATCTCTGATGAGACTTTTAACATCATAAATTAACAATGTCTTTTCGTGTACTTCACATTAAGAGTTATATGGTATGTTGCTTTTCATCTGGTTTCCTTTACTCTATATTATGTCCTTCCAATATGTTTATATTGTTTTGTGTAGCAGAACTTTTAAATTTTTATTGCTGGGTTATAGTCTATTAATTACTAAAACACGATTCATCCTAACCTTGATAAGCAATTGGATTGTTAGTTTGAAATTATTATGAATAATGCCTCTATCAATGATCATGTACATACATTTTTGAAGATATGAATAGGTTCCTCATATGTAATAAATTGTGTGTGTTTTATTTTAGTGGTTACTACCAAAAATTTTGCACAGTTAAGATTGTAATACTAATTTTATAAGCTCACCACCAGTGCCAGCAATAATACTATTATCCTATTATTAGTACATTTAAAAATATTTTTAATTTAAATATGAACATAATTATGTCTCCTTTGCTTAGTTTTAATTTCCTTAATGTAAGTTATATGAGCATCTTTTTGTATTATTTTATGTAACCTATCTCTTGAATATTTAATTTGTTACTTTTATCTTCCTTTCTAAAATTTCCAGAATTTCTTTCAGTTTCCAGAAATATTTTTTTCTTTTGTATTTTCTGAACATATTAAGCGTGGTTATTTTAAAGTTTATTTCTCATAGCTCCAACATTTAGATCACTGTTAGATTTTTTTGTCTATTATTTATCTTGGATTTTTTTAGTCATTTGGTTTGTTGGCTTGCCTATTAATCTTGCACTAAATAGCAGATATTCTATGCTTTGGGTAATGCTCTTTTACTCCAAAAAGGGTTAAATTTTACTCTGGCAGGTGGACAAATACAAGCAAAACATCATATTCCAGTAGAGTATGTCTTTCCAGTTATCCCTGGGCTGGCCTGTTGTAGGCTGCCTTGTTACTAGGGTAAGTTCCCATTCATACTGTGTATTCTCGGGTCTCACTTGAAATTCTTCTCTCCTTTCTTCCCTCCTTCACTTCCTTCTTTTCCTCCTTCTCTCCCTTCCTCCCTCCTTTCTTTTTCCTTTCTCTCTCTCTCTTTTTTTTTTTTTTTTGTTGTTGTTGAGATGGAGTCTTGCTCTGTTGCCCTGGCTGGAGTGCAATGGTGGGATCTCGGCTCACTGCAAACTTTCGCCTCCTGGGTTGAAGGGATTCTCCTGCCTCAGCGTCCTGAGTAGCTGGTATTACAGGCGCCACCACGCTCAGCTAATTTTTGCATTTTTGGTAGACAAAGGGTTTCACCATGTTGGCCACGCTGGTCTTGAACTCCTGATTTCAGGGAATCTGCCTGCCTCAGCCTCCAAAAGTGCTGGGATTACAGGCGTGAGCCCCTGCACCCAGCCTGTCTTTCTTTTTACCACCTTGACTAGTCATGAATTCTAACTTTGTACTGAGGCTGCCAAAATATCTTCTCAGCTTTTTAGCCCTTCGGGTATTGGTTTTTACTTTCTAGGAGTCTGACCTAGCACATAAAAACCTTAAGGACTGGGCAATGCCTAATAGGAGAAATCATTTACGCCTTTCAGACTCACTTATTTTTGGCACTTGCATCTGGTATTTTGCCCCTAAGTCTTTGTCAACCTGGGAGCCTTCAACTCCAGACTGTGTCTCCCCAGCCCACTTTGAGTACCCAAGTCTTTAGGCCACCATGGCCTCCATATACCTATAATGTGAATGGCAAATTTTCTGAGGCAAAAGCAAGTGAACAGGGGCTCCCCTTGGTATTCTTCCCTTCTCATGTCTGCCCTCGCTATTTTCTTATGCCTCCAAACAGCGACTTAATGTGTTTTATTAATCCTTGATCATCTTGATCACTGGTAGAATTAATCTCTTAATCTTTAGTTTCATTATCATAATTGAAAGTGAGAATGTGTGTGGCAAATATTATAGTGCTTATTTGAAACACAGAAGAAATAAATATTGAAGAGAAAGTAACTATTTCCTATGATCACAAAGCAAGACTTTTGTGGACCAGGAATTCAAATTCCAGTTTCAAAACTTTTGATCTCAGCACTTTACATCCTATAGGTTAGAATAAAAGCTGAACTTCTATGGTTCAATTTGCATCAGATTATATGTTAGAGGGAAATTAAAGATCCAGCAATCTTAGCTTGTGACAGAATACAATTCTAAGTGTAACCTTATGAATGTCTACCTAATTCAAAGAAAGGAAAAATTCTCTTTAAATTAGCAAATACTGATAAAACCCACAATTAGGGAAAAAACACGTATAGAAGAGTGTGGAAATTAAAACTACTCCTAACATCCCTTTAAATGAATTCTAACACATTTATCTTGTCCACAAGTGATAGGACAGAAATATTGACATAAATTAATGCATACATAATTTCCAAACCCGAGGCTGAGAAGTGGAGCTTTTAAATGAAAAGGGCGTTCATTTTATGACATGTTATAATGCTTAATGTGAGTTGCATTTACTATCTCGTAAGTATTTTACAATGACACTATGATGTAGTTCCAGTGTTCTAGGGAAAACAAGGAAATGGATGCACAGATATGGTTTCAGGAGTTTAACAGGGATAATGAGGAATTCATGACAAATGCAAGAAATGAAACTCAGAATTTTTGTGTCAATCTCAGCCTCAGACCCTTTTTGCTGTATTAAGAAAAGCTAAAGGTATTAGAAATACAGCCTAAGAGTTCTGCCTTGCCCCATGACTCTGAATTTGCCCTGAGGCATTTGAAAATACAAAAAGAACTGCATAAAGAAGGGTTTCCAAAGTTTATGATAAAAATGCTGTGGGAAGTATCTACTATTTAAAGCATACGTAGAATCTACTTCTTCTTGTATGATTTCCATGGCACTCACAGAAAATCATTCCCTCTGCATAGCTACTTCCTCTCATCAGGAATTTGGGGAGTTCCCAATGGGAATTTCACATCAGCATAGGGAACATCATTTATATAGCTCTTAGTGCAAATGATATCCCTGAAGTTATCGATACATTAGCCTTAGGATCAAGCATGGTTCTCTTCCCAATAAAGGCCCCAGCAGCTCCTCCCCTTATAGTTGTTGATGCTTTTCTAAGTACATAAAATCCTCACAATGTTTGAGAACTGTTCATGAGATTTTATTACATGCAAAATATTTATGAGATATTTGAAGGCCTCCAAACAATTAGAATTTCAAATTTTTATAAAATACAGAATTGGAAAGATTGAGTCTCTTCCTTGTGTAATGTACTTTGCCAGAGAAACCCCAGAGCAGTGATGTTTGGTCTTGAAGGTATTAATCTTATCATACCTAGATTACAAAATATTCACTATTGACAAAAACAATGATGCAGTCATCATTTCACTGCCCTCTGATGAACAAACCATTTCCATCTTTTGACTCCGAATAGGTATTCTTCCAATTTGCTTTTTAGTGCCATTGCAAGTAATTACTCTCAAAATAGCTCAATAATGTCAAATAAAGGCTAGAAATATTTGAATTTCCTAGACTCCAATTGGAACATTCTACTATAGAAATCATAATTGATTTCATCTGCAGATTAAAGAGCCTGGCCAGAAAACAACTCTACAAAATAAAACAGAATGCTGATATCAGAGCCATATATTTGGTCATTGTAGTCATAGAAACAGATATTCAAGGATGGCATAGCCCTTCACCTTGTAACTAGACTATGTGATCCTTATTTTCCAATAACTGATTTATCTACAGATAGGAATGTATTTTATAGATTTGAATCATTAATCTTTGAATTATTATAGCAATTTTTTTTTTTTCACTGAGCCTAGTTACTAACTATGTATAATTTGGTAAAAATTGAGCTATCCCTTTCAATAAAAGGTTTCTTTCTTTGTATGGAAAATTGGATTAGATTGTACTAGAAGAAACTTTCAGAACACTAGGCTAAGCAAGAACTATTTAACACTTTCCTTGAAACATTTGAGTATTCAAAAATTACAGTCTCATAGGTCTGCTAATTCTCCTATGCTAATTCTGCTAAAAAAGAATGATTCAAATAATTGCTACATTTTTTTTTCCCTTAAGTGTGGCTCACTTGTAGTATGCTATTAGTCGTCACAATAAATGGTTTAAAAAAAAAAGCATTGGTAAATTTCTGAAATTAGCCTTCTTATTTTGCTTATGACTTCAGAAAAGATCAGGAGTTTTGAAAGTGCATTTTGTTCAGAAATGAAAATACTTAAGAGGTGGGTGGGGGAAGTCATAATTGTAGTTAAGATTTTACTAGCAAATGTTTAATTTGGATTGAATAAATGTATTTTGTGAGCAACAGATGCACAAATGAGTTTGTGCTTTAATGCCAACTGCTTTAAATATAATTTTTATATAACTTTTGAGATCTAAATGTCTAGGTTTTATCTTATTTTTATTTTGACTAAAATAAATACTGCTTCCTGCTATGGGCTGAATATCATTGTTCCTCCAAAATTGAGGTCTAATCCCCAAAGTGAGGTATTTAGGGGCAGGGTATTTGGGAGATGATTAAATCATGAGGGTGGAGTCCACATGAATAAGATTAAGCATGGAAAGAATCTGAAGAGGCTAGAGCTCTCTATCAGCCATGTGAAGATACATCAAGAAGGCAACTTTCTTCAGACACCAAATATGCTGGTTTGGACTTCCCAAACTCCAGAACGATAAGAAATACATATTTGCTTTTTAAGCCCACACCGTCCATGATATTCTTCTTTATAGCAGCCTGAACTAAGACATCTGATTTAAAAACTTGAAAATTTGTGACACAGTGGACTCAAAATAGCAAATGGGATCCTGCTAGACACAATATGCTTTGTTGGAAGCTGATCAAAAACAGATTATTTCATATCTTTAGCAGGAAGTAATTTAATGTTTAGTGAGATAGACAGTAGATATCAACCTCCTTTTAAACAAAATCATTTCAATCTGTGCCCCAAGGGGTAATCATTGCTTTGAAAGTCCAACATTCTTGAGAATAAAGAAAAAAAGCAACCGAGGTACTACATAGCTTATTGCAGAATTCAGATATGAATTGGGATTGCTCTGAAAAATATTGGCATGTTTTCCTATATGAAGACAAGTATTTCTTAAAGTGTAGAAAGTATTTATAGAAATGTTTGAGGGCACAGTCATGGCAAAAGAAAATTTCACTCTAACTTCAAATATAGCCCAGCTTAACACGAAGAAAGCTGTCATCTGATGAATGGTCATTTTTATGTATTTAGCAACTTTTCTTAATATTTTGTAAATACATTAGTCTGGTAGCCTCTTTCATAGGTACGCAAACTTTCTTTATTAATTGTGAAATGCTCACCTTTCACATGCCTAGTGATGGCTAACTAGTGGGATGCGGTCACAACCATGAGCTCTGTATTTGTGTTTTTACATTTTGTCTAGTCCTTTGGGGTTTCTTTATTAATTTACACCCCCTAGCTCAATTTCCTCCTTATTAACATTCTCTAAATACATTTGCATTTAATTTCAATCATGAAAATATTTTCTTGTGTGTGATTATTGTAGCCGGAGGTTTCTTAGGTCTTCATATTTTCAATGAGTCCTGTAGAGGGTGACTTATTTTTATGTATTTATGTATTTATGTATTATTTTGAGATGAAATCTCACTCTGTCATCCAGGCTGAGGTGCAGTGGCGTGATCTCAGCTCACTGCAAGCTCTGCCTCCTGGGTTCACGCCATTCTCCTGCCTCAGCCTCTCAAGTAGCTGGTACTACAGGCGCACACCACCATGCCCGGTTAATTTTTTGTATTTTTAATAGAGACGGGGTTTCACCATGTTAGCCAGGATGGGCT
>NW_022313398.1:0-5734 GCF_002776525.5 Piliocolobus tephrosceles
GAGGGGGTGGCTATTGGTCCCCACCTCGCGGGGGGTGCCTCACCCCCCTGACAATATCACTGATGGGTGTACTCCACGTGCAGTACAATGAATAATATTAACTTCTCTGCCTTTAGGTCTTGACAACAATATCACATGGCGGAGGACACCCCAGCACTGTTAGAAGTATGATCATTCTCTCTTCTTCTGAATAATAGGAAAAACATCTCAGGCGATTTGGGCAACCCCTTTAATATTGAAAGTAGTATCATCCTCTCCCAACGTGAATATTAGTAACCATATCAGAGGGGGCGTGCTGACTTCCTCGATATTGGTTGCGAAATCATCCTCTCCTCCCTGGGTATAAGAAACAATGTGACAATCGGGATAGACACCCCCTGTGACTTTAGGAGTAATGTCTCTGCCTGGGTATTAGGACCACGATGGACACACAGCGTGTTTACGATTTTGTGAGTAATATTATCTCCCCCTCTAGACATTACGAACAGTATCAAAGACGAGCGTATGTCCTCTGCAATATAGGGCTGAATATCATCCTCTCTCCGCCTGGATATTAGGAAGAATATCAAAGGAGTATTTATAACCCCTTCGATATTCTGAGTAATATCATCCTCTTCCAGGTGGAAATTAGGAGCAGCGTGTACACCCCTGTGATACTGAAAGTAATATCATCCTCTTCCCTCCTGGATCATGGGAACAACATCACTGAGGGGTGTACACTTTCTGCGATATTGGGAGTAACATCATCTTCTGTGTCTTGGAATATTAAGGACAATATCACGGGCGGACATGTACATCTTCTGCAATATTGGGAATAATATTATCCTCTTTTCCCCTGCATATTAGGAAAGATATCACAGAGTGATTGCTCACCTCCTGCGATATGGGGATTAATACCATCTTCTCCCCTTCTGGATATCAGGAAGAGTATCACACGGGGTTGTACAGTGTCTGCGATACTGGGAGTCATATGAACCTCTTGGCCTTGAGATATTAAGAAGAATATCACAGGGTGGATGTTCACCCCCTGCCATATTGGGAGTAATATCAGCCTCTCCCCTCCATGGATATTAGGAACAATATCCCAGACTGGGTGTACGCCTCCTGCTCTATGGGGGAGTCATATCATCCTCTCCCTTCCAGGATATTAATAACAATATCACAGGGCGGGTGAACACAGCCTGCTATACTGGAATTATCATCATCCTCTCCCCCTCCGGATACTAAGAACAATATCACAGAAGATCTGTACCGTCCCTGCGATATTGGGAGTAATATCATACGCTTCTTCCGTGAATATCAGGATCAGTATCGTCAGGTGGCTGACCATTCGTTGCTATGTTGGGAGTCACGTCATACTCCATCCCACTAGATATTAGGATCAGTGACACAGCGTGATTGTACATCTACTACGATATTAAAACTAATACCATGCTCTCCCTCCCTGGATATTAGGAACGACTTCACAGGTAGGTGTACACCCTCTGCGGTATTAGGAGTAATAATATGATTATTAAACATCAGTGATCGATTTTAATAATTATCAATGACACAATAGGATACCATTGTTATGGATAACTATTTTACATATATGATTATGCACGCTTAAAATTAATTATTAATATTAATGTCATTTAACAATATTATCAGTTCTTAATATTAATCATTATTGTATTACCAACATCTTAGTTTTGATTTAAGCAACATGAATTGCTCATATTATTTTATGAATAGTGATATTACTATTAATACTATTCGTTAACATTTTTAACCAGTATTTTTATTATCTTTTTGTGATTATTAATATTGATGATTATTTTTATTATATTTATTAATATTAATAGATTTCCTGATATCCGGCGGGGAGAGGATGTTACTCCCAACATCGAAGAAAGTGTACACCCCTCTATGATGTTATTCCTAATAGCCAGGGGGTAGAGGATAACATTATTGAACCTGTCGCAGTGGGTGTACATCCCCTTGGTCGTCTTGTTTCTTATATCCTGGGTGGGAGAGGATGATATGACTCTCAATGTCGCAGGGGGTGTAGACCTCCCCCGTGATACTGTGCCTAACATCCAAAGGTGGAGTGGATGATATTTCTTCCGATTTCGCAGTGGGTGTACATCTCCTCTGTGATATGATTGCTACCATCCAGGGGGCGAGAGGATGATGTCAGTCTCAATATTGCAGGAGGTGTACACTCCCTAGTGATATTGTTCCTAATATCCAGGAACGGAGAGGATATCGCCCCCAATAGAGCAGGGGGTGTACACCCCTTCTGTGACGTTGTTCCTAATAGCCAGAGGGGGAGAGGAAGATATTACTCCCAATATTGCAGGGAGTATATAACTCCTTGTGATATTGTTCCCTATGTCCTGGGAGGGAGACGATGATACCAGTGGCAATATCGCAGGGAGTGTACACACCCACTGTGATACTGTTCTGAATATCCAGAGGGAGAAAAAAATGATATGAGTCCCAATATCACAGGGGGTGTACATCCTCCTGTGATACTGTTTCTTATATTCAGGGGGAGAGGATGATATGACTCCCAATATCACAGGGGTTGTACACACCTCCTGCGATATTATTCCTGAGATCCCGAAGGAGAGAGCATAACATTTCTCTCAATATTGTACGGGGTGTACCCCTACTTTGTAATATTGTTCTTATTATCCACAATGGGAGACGATATGACTCCCAATATCGCAAGAAGTGTACAGTCATCTGTGATACAGTTCCTAACATCTAGGTGGGGAGAGGATGATATTACTGCCCATATTGCACGAGTTGTAAAACCCCTTCGATATTTTGCCTAGAATCCTGATTGGAGAGGATGATACTGCTCCCAATATCAAAGAAGGCGTACACCCCCCTGTGACTCTGTGCCCAATATCCACGTTGAGAGACGATGATATTACGCCCAATATCGTGGGGGATGTACAGACACACTGGGATACTGTTCCTTATATCGAGAGGGGGAGAAGATGCTATTGTTCCCAATAACGCAGGGACTGTGGCTCTACACCCCTCCTGTGATACTGTTCTTAATATCCTAGAAAAGAGAGGATGACACTACACCCCATATCGCAGGGGGTGTACATCCACCCAGTGATATTGTTCTTAATGTACTCCACTTCCCACCACCAGGGATATCGCTCCTAATATCCAGGGGAAGAAAGGATAGCATTATGCCCAATATTGCGGGGCAGTGTTCACACCCTCTGTGATGTTGTTCCTAGTATCCAAAGGTAGAGACGATGATATTACTGGCCATATCGCAGGAGGTGTACACCCTTCTGTGATACTGTTTTTGACATTCAGTGGGGGAGAGAATAACGTGAATCCCAATATCGCTGAAGGTGTACAGACCCCTGTGATATAGTTCCTAATGTACAGGGGAAAGAGAAGAATATTGCTTTCAATATCACAGGGGTTGTAACCACCCTGCCCCCTTTATATTGTTCCTAATGTGCAGCGGGGTGGAGGCTGATAGTACTCCCCCTATCCCAGAAGGTGCACACACACCTTGGTAGTGATATTACTACGAACATTGCAAGGGGTGTACACCCCTCCTGTGATATTGTTTCTTATATCCAGGAAAGGAGAAGATGGTATTACTACCGATATTGAAGAGATATACAATCCCCATGGGATATTGTTCTAAAGATACATGTTGAAAAGGATGAGACTCCATCCAATATAACAAGGGGTGTACACCCCGCCTGTGATATGAATCGTAAAACCTAGAAGAAGAGAGAATGACATTGCTTCCAAAAACACACGGGGTGTACACCCACACTGTGATATTGTTCCTGTCATCTAAAGGAAGAGATGATGATACTACTCCCACTACCGGAGAAGGTACACACCTCCCCTGTGATACTGTTCTTCATAACTTGTGGGGGAGAGCATGATACTACTTCCAACACGACAGTGGCTTGACACCCAGTATGTGATACTGGTTCTGCACACCAACTTTGTGCCCCTCGTTTCCCATGCGTTCTCTCCACAGTTTTGGAACCTCGGGGGAGGCTTTGTCTTTGGTTACAGATGAAGAGAGGAAGGGTCTGAGAGGTTAAGCAAGTTTGTTACTGGAAAGGGGTCCCGATCCAGACCCTAAGAGAGGTTTCTTGGATCTCACAGAAGAAAGAATTCGGGGCGAGTCCATAAAGTGAAAGCAAGTTTATTAGGAAAGAAAAGGAAGAAAGGAATGGCTACTCTGGCCAGGCGCAGTGGCTCACTCCTGTAATCCTATAACTTTGGGATGCCGAGGCAGGTGGATCACCTGAGGTGAGAAGTTTGAGACCAGCCTGGTCCAACATGGCAAAACCCTGTCTCCACTAAAATACAAAAAATTAACTTGGCGTGGTGGCAGGTGCCTGTAATCCCAGCTACTAGGAAGGCTGAGGCAGGAGAATCGCTTGAACCCAGGAGATGGAGGTTGTAGTGAGCCAAGATCACGCCACTGCATTCCAGTTCGGCCAACAGAGCGAGACTCCATCTCAAAAAAAATAAGAAAGGAAAAGAATGGCTGCTCCGTAGGGAGAGTGGCCCCAAAGGCAGCTGGTTGCCCATTTTCATGGTTATTTCTTGATCATACACTAAACAAGGGTTGGACTAGTCATGAGTGTTCCAGGAAAGGGGTGGGCAATTCCCAGAACTGAGAGTTTCTGCCCTCCCTTCTGAGACCATGTAGGGAACCTCCAGATGTTACCATGGCATTTGTAAACTGTCTTGGCGCTGGTGGGAGTGTCTTGTAGCAGCTAATGCATTATAATTAGCACATAATGAGCCGTGAGGACAATCACAGGTCACTCTTGTGGGCAATCTTGGGTTTGGTGGGCTTTGCCCGGCTTCTTTACTGCAACCTGCTTTATCAGCAAGGTCTTTATGAGCTATATCTTGTGCCGACCTCCTATCTCATCCTGTGACTAAGAATGCCTAGCCGCCTGGGAATGCGGCCCAGCAGGTCTCAGCCTCCCTTTAACCAGGCCCCATTCAAGATGGAATCGCTCTGGCTCATGTGCCTCTGACAAGTTGGCCTGGGTTGAGTGTTCCCTAGTGTGTGGTTGTTGGAGCTGTTCCTAGGGGTAAGAGGTATTGTCAGTAGGAAACAGGCCTCTGTTAGCCCTGGGGCTGGCACTCTGCCCCAGTATGTCGGTCTCATTTTAGTGGTGATAAAACTGGGGCTCAGAGACATCAACTCCCTCACCCCGAACCCCCAGACTGTCAGTGGTGGGCGGGGGTTTGAATGTGGGGCTTGAAGACCCATCATCTCCTCTGGTCCCCCAATCTCTGCTGCCCAAGAGGAACAGGATCCCAGGATCCAGTCCCCTCATGGCACCAGCCAGGGTGGGTGGAGATGGGGAGGCACAGTTTCAAAGCCCCCCGGACTCTGAGGCAGGTCAGGGGCTGAGAGCAACCCGGACCTGCGGACCCCACCCCGAGAAGAGTGGCTGCAGGCCCGGCCCAGCGGGCAGATCTGTGTCCTCAGTAAACGTGACGGCGCTTCCCGCTCCTCCAGCCAGGCCGTGCTGTCTTCACGTTTCCAATCATGCGGCCTCCTCTCCAATTCCCAAGCCCAACCCACAGAGACAGCGATCTGGGGTCCACGTGAGATTTGTCAGCAGCTCTGACCCACTGCTTCCCGCCAGCCCCGCGGCCGGTTCTGGAAAGCTCTCTGCTGCCCCCTGGTGGGGAAGCTCGGGGCAGGGCTCTGGCTGCAAGC
>NW_022313399.1:0-2233 GCF_002776525.5 Piliocolobus tephrosceles
GAGGTCGAGGCTGCAGTAAGCCGTGATCGCACCACTGCACTGCAGTCCGGGTCTGGCTGGACCCTGTGTCAAACAAAAAACAGAAACACTAGAGAAACAAAAGCCGAGCTCAGGCGGCTGCCGGAAAACTGGAGCCCCCGCGGGGTTGAGGCTACTTCCCGCCGCCCCGGGGCTGGCCTCGCTGCCGTCAAGCGGCCCGGGCGCACTTTGCGACAGTCGGTGGGGCCTGGCACCGGCGTAGGTTCGCTTTCCGGCAGTTGCGCGGGGCCGGGGCGCCAGCGCCCGCCTTGTCGTTTCCTCCGGTTGCGCATCGCGCCCGCGGCCTGTGACCCCGGCGACCGCTCCTCAGTGACAAGAGAGCGGGGCCGGGCGCGGCTCCGGCCTGACCTGCGAAGGGACCTCGGTCCAGTCCCCTGTTGCGCCGTGCCTCCCGTCCGTCCGTGCGCGGGCCAGTCAGGGGCCAGTGTCTCGAGCGATCGAGGTCGCAGACCTAGAGGCGCCCCACAGGCCGGCCCGGGACGCGGGGAGCGCCGGCCACGGGCCAGGTGGGGATGCCTCTGCACGTGAAGTGGCCGTTCCCCGCGGTGCCGCCGCTCACCTGGACCCTGGCCAGCAGCGTCGTCATGGGCTTGGTGGGCACCTACAGCTGCTTCTGGACCAGTGAGTGGACCCAGGCCGAGGCAGGCCCGCCTGGGTACCTATGCCCGGCCGGAGGTGGGACTTAGGGTGGGGGACGCCGCGGCCCCGACCTGGTGGGCGAGCCCTGAGCGCCTGACCTCTCCTTTCCCGCCAGAGTACATGAACCACCTGACCGTGCACAACAAGGAGGTGCTGTACGAGCTCATCGAGAACCGAGGCCCGGCCACGCCCCTCATCACCGTGTCCAATCACCAGTCCTGCATGGACGACCCTCATCTCTGGGGTACCCGGGCCAGTGTGCTGGGCAGGGGGAGGAAAGGCGAGGATTCGGGACGGCCCCAGCCTTGTCAGAACAAACCCCTTCTCGCTGCCTTTTCATGGAGCCCTGGCACTCTGGTTTCCGGGTGTTCTGCCCCAGGGCTGACTTTGATTTGTGACTCCTGCAGCATCCCCTGAGGGAGCATGATTTGGAGAGGGCCTTGGGCATGGAGCAGGACCAAGGAACGGCCACAGGGCAGGTCTTACAGCTCCTTTAACGTCAGTCCTGGAGAACCCTCTGTTCTCTAAACCATCCAGGGCCCCACAGTCTTGGGAAAAAATTGGGGGTCGGACATAGGATATCCTGTGAGGAAGTTCTGGGCCAGGGACTGGAAGCCCAGTGTCCTGGCTCCAGGTTTGCCCCTGGCTGGGCGGGTACCCTTCAGCCCTATTTGGGAGCCTGGTTGCCACACCTAGAGGTTCCTGCTCTGCTGACTTCACAGGAAGTTGGCTCTGGTAACCAGATGGCTGGGTGGAGGGGTGCCCAGGGCTTCCACTTCTGAACAGAAGGGTTAGACTGTCCTAGAGCTCGTGGGGAGCCACCTGGCCGCACGGGAGCCCTTCAGAGCTCATCCTGGCTGCTGGGTGGAGAAAGGCCTATAGATGTCACAAGTGGATCCTGGGAGGCCTGGGCTGGTGGCAGTGACAGTACAGGGAGAAGTATAGAAGAAGGGGCATTGTCCAAGTATATTGGGGAGGTAGGCAGTCCAGGTGCAGTGATCAGTAAGATGTGGAGGGTGGCGGAGAGGCAGGAGCCAGGGAGAACTGAACGGTCTCGCCTACGGGTCTGAAAGATGCCACTTAGGGCTGTAGGGAAATGGTAGTGCTGCTGTCCTTGTCTCTCATTCCCTGAAATGGGGTGAAGGAAGGGCACTCCCTGGGGATATGGGAAGTTGGGGCATGAAGTCTTTCCTCTCCTCTAGGGATCCTGAAACTCCGCCACATCTGGAACCTGAAGTTGATGCGTTGGTGAGGAGGAATGGGCCCCTCGAAGTGGGCCGGGCCGGCCCCACCTGCCTCTGCCCAGATTTGCCCTCCTCCTGCTCTGCCCAGGAGGTGGCGTCCAGCAGTCCAGGCAGGGCATGGGGTGGGGCCCCGCAGGCCCTCCCCTGTGCCTCCCTTCTGCATGCCAATGCTGGGGGCAGGGTTGTGGAGCGGGGTGCAAGGGGCAGGACTAATTGCATCTGTCCCTGCTCAGGACCCCTGCAGCTGCAGACATCTGCTTCACCAAGGAGCTGCACTCCCACTTCTTCAGCTTGGGCAAGTGTGTGCCTGT
>NW_022313400.1:0-17115 GCF_002776525.5 Piliocolobus tephrosceles
GATGGGAGGGTCAAGGTGGAGGTCTGGGAGGCAGCATCCCAACCCAGGGATGGTGAGTTTGAGCCAAAGATGCATTGAAAATGGGAGTGGAGGTCTGGGGAGTCACACTCCGTCAATGTTTCAGGGACCATTGCCAGGGAGGACACCTGTGAGATGGTTTTGTACCTGGTCTGGCTGGTGGAGGGCCTGGAAATGGTCAGCATGGAAAGGGGCCAGAGGGGAGCCTGGGTCACTCAACGCTGTGCCCCTGCTGTGGCTTGGAGCCACGGGTCCTGCATGGAACTCTCAGAGCAGGCAGGATCTGCCCTGACCTCAGCCCATGGGGAAAGCAGCCACTGCCCGCAGAGAGGGTGGGACTGGGGCAAGAGGCTTGGGGTGAGTGGAGCATAGGGATAGTCAGGAAGGCTGCCAGGGTTGTCCCCAACTCCTGCAGCTGAGACCACAGCAGTGTCACAGGCTTCGGGGCTCATGGGGTGAGCCAGCATTGGCTGGACATGTGGCATGACCTGGAGATAGGAACAGCCTCTGGGAAGACAGGCTCCGAGTCCCCCTTTTGCTGAGCATGGCCTGTCCCCTTCAGGAACGGTTTGATGCAGCTGGGTACTACCAGCTGGCACTGGCAGCCGCCGTGGACCTGGGTAACAAGAAGGGCACAGCTGAAGACCCACACGCGGCCGGCCACCATCTCCCACAACTTCCTCCTGGACCACGAGAAGTTGCTCTTCTTCTACCAGAAGGCCAGGACCTTCACTACAGAGCTCAATGTCTGCAGGGTCAACCTGCCTCCTCTGCCACTCTGCGGGTGGGCCCCCTGGTTGGCCCCAGCCACCCTCGCTGAGGACAGCATCTGAGGAAGTGGGTTTTGTGCAAGGAGGATGGTCTCCTGCCTCTCCTGGTGTCTCCCGTGGCTCATTTTCTGGGAAATGGAGGCATGAAAGCAGGGTTCAAATAGCAATAAATGTTTTTGCAATAACATACTGAAGTCCCCAGGACATCCTTCCCTGTGTGCTTCCTGGGCTGTCTAGGGGCCAGCCCCTTCCCTGGTGGCAGCCCTCTGATCTTGGGGATGAGGAAGACCCTGAATCCAACAGACCTGGGTCAGGTCACCATGAGCCTCAGTTTCCTTGGCGGCCAGAGGGGAGATGGTGGAACTCCCTGGGCAGCTCCCTGCTCTCCCTGTTCAGAGCTTTTGCTGTAGGTCTCGTGCCGCCCTTGCCTTTATCCTTCAGGCCACTGTGCCCGCATGTAGGGGCTGCTAGTGCCCCTGTTCGCCATTGAAGAAACAGAGGCACAGAAAGGTTAGGTGTCTCACCCACCGTCACACAGCAGGTAGGGGCGGAGACACAGAGCCCAGTACACTGACCACCACACCACCCTGCCAGCTTGCTGCCAGGAAGGTGTCCCCCATTAGGACCCAAGGTCAGCTCCTGGACCTATCTTGTGGTGTCAGGAGAGCCACAGGCCAGTGAGGGTGGCCCCGGGGATCCCTCACTCAGTGTCCTCTGCTCCCAGACTTGGCTGGGCCGAGCCTGGCCAGTCCCACCTCTGGCCACCAGTCAGCCCTGCAGGAAGTGAGATGCAGGGATCTCCGCCTGTGTAGACGCTGCTACCCAGTATTGAAAGCCTCATCTGGGCTGCCCCCTATGCCATCCCCACAGGCCCCCTCCCCTTCCGGACCCCGGCCCTCATCTCAGTCCCTGGAATCCCAGGTTTTCCTTCTTGGAATCTCTTGGCCCAAGGGAACACAGCTCACACAGTCTCTTTGCCAGTTTAAGGCAAGGAAACCGAGGCTCAGAGACTGTGGGTGTCCCACGTGATTCTCACATACACTGCACTCTCCCTGGCCCCTCTTTTAAACACTTTAAATGAGGTGACATTCACATCGCATGCAATTAACTATTTCAATGCGAATAATGTGGTGGCATTTGTGCATTCACAGTCCTGTGCAACCACTCACGCCACGTAGTTTCAAAACGTGTTCATCTCCCCAGAAGAAACCTGCCATCCTCACTAAGCTGTTACCCCTCCTTGGTATCCCCCAAGCCCCTCGTTTAATGGAAGGGGAAACTGAGGCCCAGAGAGAGACTTGCCAGTGGGTGGAGCTCTGATTATAAGGAATCAGGCACCCATCTGCTGCTTCAGTCCTGGGTTGGTTTTCCACCCAGCAGAGGTGACAGAGCCAGGAGGTTCTGGGACCCCATGATGGCAGCCAGAGCTCTGCCCCGAGCTTCCCCACCAGGGGGCAGCAGAGAGCTTTCCAGAACCGGCCGCGGGGCTGGCGGGAAGCAGCGGGTCAGAGCTGCTGACAAACCTCGCATGGACCCCAGATCGCTGTCTCTGTGGGTTGGGCTTGGGAACTGGAGAGGAGGCCGCATGACTGGAAACGTGAAGACAGCACGGCCTGGCTGGAGGAGCGGGAAGCGCCCTCACGTTTACTGAGGACACAGATCTCCTGCCCGCTGGGCCGGGCCTGCAGCCACTCTTCTCGGGGTGGGGTCCGCAGGTCCGGGTTGCTCTCGGCCCCCGACCTGCTTCAGAGTCCAGGGCCTTTGGAACTGTGCCTCCCCATCTCCACCCACCCTGGCTGGTGCCATGAGGGGACTGGATCCTGGGATCCTGTTCCTCTTGGGCAGCAGAGACTGGGGGACCAGAGGAGATGATGGGTCTTCAAGCCCCACATTCAAACCCCAGCCCACCACGCACAGTCTGGGGGTTCGGGGTGAGGGAGTTGATGTCTCTGAGCCCCAGTTTTGTCACCACTAAAATGAGACCGACATACTGGGGTGGAGTGCCAGCCCCAGGGCTAACAGAGGCCTGTTTCCTACTGACAATACCTCTTACTCCTAGGAACATCTCCAACAACCACACACTAGGGAACACTCAACCCGGGCCAACTTGTCAGAGGCATGTGAGCCACAGCGACTCCATCTTGAATGGGGCCTGGTTAAAGGGAGGCTGAGACCTGCTGGGCCGCATTCCCAGGAGGCTAGGCATTCTTAGTCACAGGATGAGATAGGAGGTCGGCACAAGACACAGCTCATAAAGACCTTGCTGATAATGCAGGTTGCAGTCAAGTCGGCCAAAGCCCACCAAACCCAAGATGGCCACGAGAGTGACCTCTGATTGTCTTCACGGCTCATTATGTGTTAATTAAAATGCATTAGCTGCTACAAGACACTCCCACCAGCGCCACGACAGTTTACAGATACCATGGCAACATCTGGAGGTTGCACTACATGGTCTCAGAAGGGAGGGCAGAAACTCTCAGTTCTGGGAATTGCCCACTCCGTTCCTGGAACACTCATGAATAGGCCAACCCTTGTTTAGCGTATGATCAAGAAATAACCATGAAAATGGCCAACCAGCAGCCTTTGGGGCCACTCTGCCTATGGAGAAGCCATTCTTTTTTTTTTTTTTTTTTTTTTTTGAGGTGGAGTCTTGCTCTGTTGGCCGAACTGGAATGCAGTGGGGTGATATTGGCTCACTACAACCTCTGCCTCCTGGGTTCAAGCGATTCTCCTGCCTCAACCTTCCTAGTAGCTGAGATTACAGGCACCTGCCACCACTCCCAGTTAATTTTTTGTATTTCAGTGAAGACATGGTTTTGCCATGTTGGACCAGGCTGGCCTCGAACTTCTCACCTCAGGTGATCCACCTGCCTCGGCATCCAAAAGTTATAGGATTACGGGACTGAGCCACTGAGCCCAGCCAGAGTAGCCATTCTTTTATTCCTTTTCTTTCCTAATAAACTCGTTTTCAGTTTATGGACTTGTCCCGAATTCTTTCTTCTGTGAGATCCATGAAACCTCTCTTGGGGTCTGGATCGGGACCCCTTTCCAGTAACAAACTTGCTTAACCTTTCAGACCCTTCATCTCTTCATCTGTAACCAAAGACAAAGCCTCCCCTGAGGTTCCACAAGTGAGGAGAGAACACATGGGAAACGAGGGGCACAGAGTTGGTGTGCAGAACCAATATCACAGACTGGGTGTGAAGCCACTGTCATTTTGGAAGTAATATCATGCTCTCCCCCACAAGTTATGAGGAATAGTATCACAGGGAGGTGTGTACCTTCTCCGGTAGTGGGAGTAGTATCATCATCTCTTCCTTTAGATGACAGCAACAATATTACAGGGAGGGTGTACAACCCTTGTGTTTTTGGAAGCAATGTCATTCTCTCTTCTTCTAGGTTTTAAGATTCATATCACAGGCGGGGTGTACACCCCTTGTTATATTGGATGGAATCTCATCTTCTTTCAACTTGTATCTTTAGAACAATATCCCATGGGGGCTGTCCATCCCTTCAATATTGGTACTAAGACCATCTTCTCCTTTCCTGGATATAAGAAACAATATCACAGGAGGGGTGTACACCCCTTGCAATATTGGTAGTAATATCATCTCTCCCCTGTGGTCATTAAGGACAAAATCCCAGGGTGGCTGTATTGGGAGTAATATCATCCGTTCACTCCCTGGATAAGACGAACCATATCACTGAAGAGGTGTCCACCCCCTTCGATATTGTCAGCCATGTCATCTTCTTCCTGCCTGGATATTAGGAACGATACCCCGGGGTTGGGGGCGGTGTACACCCACTGCGATCTCGAAAATAACATCAGCCTCTTTCCCGCTGGATATTAGGAACTATATCACAGGTGTGTGTGCACCTTCTGGGATATTGGGAGTACTATCAGCCTCCACCCTGCTGATAGGGTGGTTACAACCCCTGCGATATTGAAAGCAATATTCTTCTCTTTCCCCTGTACATTAGGAACTGTATCACAGGGGTCTGTACACCTTCAGCGATATTGGGATTCATGGTATCGTCTCCCCCACTGAATGTCAAAAACAGTATCACAGAAGGGTGTACACCCCCTGCGATATGGCCGGTAATATCATCGTCTCTACCTTTGGATACTAGGAACAACATCACAGAGGGTGTGAACACTGCCCCGCAGTATTGGGCATAATGTTATCCTTTCTTCCCCTGGATATTAGGAGCGATATCCCTGGTCGTGGGAAGTGGAGTACATTAAGAACAATATCACTGGGTGGGTGTACATCCCCTGCGATATTGGGTGTAGTATCATCCTCTCTTTTCTAGGATATTAAGAAGATTATCACAGGAGGGGTGTACACCCACAGTCACTGCGTTATTGGGAGCAATAGCATCTTCTCCCCCTCTCGATATAAGGAACAATATCCCAGTGTGTCTGTACATCCCCCGTGATATTGGGCGTAATATCATCGTCTCCCAACGTGGATATTGGGCATAGAGTCACAGGGGGGTGTACGCCTTCTTCGACATTGGGAGCAATATCATCCTCTCCCCTCAGGATCGTAGGCAAAATATCAAAGGAGTTTTACAACTCATGCAATATGGGCAGTAATATCATCCTCTCCCCACCTAGATGTTAGGAACTATATCACAGGTGGCTGTACACTTCTTGCGATATTGAGGGTCATATCATCGTCTCCCATCGTAGATATTAAGAACAATATTACAAAGTAGGGGTACACCCCCTACGATATTGACAGAAATATCATGCTCTCTCCTTCGGGATCTTAGGAACAGTATCGCAGGAGGTGTGTACAACCCCTGTGATATTGGGAGTCATATCATCCTCTCCCCCTGAATATAAGAAACAATATCACAGGAGGATGTACACCCCCCGTGATATTGGGAGTCCTATCATTTTCTCTCCCTCTGGATATTCAGAACAATATCACAGTGGGTGTGTACACCCCCTGCGATATTGCCACTGGTATCATCACAGCCCTCCCAGGACATAGGGAACAATATCACAAGGAGGTATACACCCCCTGCAATATTGGGAGTAATATCTTCCTCTCCCCCACTGGCTATTAGGAACAATGGCACAGAAGGGGTGTACACCCCCTGCTCTATTGGGGGCGATATCCTCTCCGTTCCTGGATATTAGAAACAATATCACTAGGGAGTGTACACCTCCTGCAATATTGAGACTGATATCATCCTCTCGCCCTCTGGATAGTAGCAATCATATCACAGAGGGGATGTACACCCACTGCGAAATCGGAAGAAATATCCGCTCGACCTTTGGATGTTAGGGACAGTATCACGGGGGAGGTCTACACGCCCTGCGACATTGGGAGTCATATCAACCTCTCCCACCCAGGATATAAGAAACAAGACGACCGAGGAGATGTACACTCACTGCGACAGGTTCAATGTTATCCTCTACCCCCTGGCTATTAGGAATAACATCATAGAGGGGTGTACACTTTCTTCGATGTTGGGAGTAATATCCTCTCCCCGCCGGATATCAGGAACAAATCTATTAATTATTATTAATAAATATAATAAAATTAATGATCATCGATATTAATAATAACAAAGATAGTAAAAATTAATACTGGTTAAAAATGTTAACGAATGGGATTAATAATTAATAGTAAAATCCATATTAATAAAATATCAGCAATTAATGTTGCTTAAATCAAAACTAAGAGATGTTGGTAATAAAATAATGATTAAGAACTGATAATATTGTTAAATGACATTAATATTAATAATTTTAAGCTTGCAAAATCGTGTGTAAAATAGTTATCCATAATTAATAATGGTATCCTGTTAATAGTGTCACTGATACTTATTAAAATCGATCATTGATGTTTAATAATTAATCACATTATTACTCCTAATATTGCAGGGGTGTACACCTACCTGTGATGTCGTTCCTAATATCCAGTGACGGAGAGCATGATATTAGTTTTAAAATCGTAGTAGGTGTACACTCACGCTGTGACACTGACCCTAATATCTAGTGGGATGGAGTATGACACGACTCCCAACATAGCAAATAGTCTATAAACGTCAGTTATATACAGTTGACCGAGGATGCCGATTTCAATTGTGTCCTTACTGATTTTCTGGCTACTGAATTGGTCCATTTCTGATAAAGGGGTGTTAACGTCTCCAACTATACTAGTGGGTTCATTACTTCTCCTTGAAGTGTATCAGTTTTTGCTTTGGCATTCTGATGCTTTGTTAGCAAAAATACTTTTCAGGATTGTTCCATCTTCTTGGAGAATTGACTCCTTTATTACGTAATAATCATCTCTGCTAACTTTCCTTGATGTAAAGCCGACTTTGTCTGAAATTAATATCACCACTTCCATTTTTCAAAATGAGTGTTGGCCGGGTACGGTGGCTCATGCCTGTAATCCCAGCACTTTAGGAGGCCGAGGCGGGATGATCACCTGAGGTCAGGAGTTCAAGACCGGCCTGGCCAACATGGTAAAATCCCATCTGTACAAGAATAGGAAAAAAAAATAAATTACCAGGGCATGACGACAAATGCCTGTAATCCCAGCTACTCGGGAGGCTGAGGGAGAATCACTTGAACCTGGGAAGCAGAGGTTGCAGTGAGATGAGATCAGGCCATTGCACACCAAAAAATTAGTGTTAACATTTATATCTTTTTCCATTCCTTTACTGTTGATCTATATGTATGTCTTTATATCGAAAGTGGATTTCTTCTAGACAATATATAGTTCGGTGCATTTGGACTGACATTGAAAGTAATGATATACAGTTGAATTAACATCTACCATATTTGTTACTATTTTCTATTTGTTGCCCTTGTTCTTTGTTTTTGTCTTTCACTTTTTTTTCCTTGTGGTCTTAATTGAGCATTTTCTATGATTTATTTTCTTTCCTTTCTTAGCATATCAGCATATCAGTTACTCTTTTTTTTTTTTTAAGTGGCTGCCTTGGAATTTGCAATATAAATTTACAAGTAACCCAAGTCCACTTTCAAACAACACTACACTGGTTTCTTGATAATGCAAGCACACTATAATAACAAAATAATCCTAATTCCTAATTGCTTCCTCCCATCCCTTGGGTATCACTGCTCTCATTCATTTCACTTATATTTAAGTGTGTGTATATGACATATACATAAGCATATAATACAGTATATTTACTGTCGCTATTACAAATGAACTATTATGTTAGATCTATTAAGAAAAATGAAAGATTTTCTTCTACCTTCACTAGTTCTTCTTTAATGCTTTTTGTTTTTCTATTTATTTTTTTAAACAGACAAGGTCTTTCTCTGTTGCCCAGGCTGGAGTGGAGTAGCATCATTATAGCTCACCGCAGCCTTGAACAGGATCCTGGGCTCAAGAAGTGACCCGTCTCAGCCTCTCAAAGTAGCTGGCACTATAGGTGTCGCCACCACGTTTGTCTTCTTTTTAATGAGACAGTCTCACTACGTTGCCCAGGCTGGTCTCAACTAAGCAGCTTCCAGCTGTTTTCCGATCTTTGCCTCCCAGAGTGTTAGGATGACAGCTGTGAGCCCTGTAAACAGACTGTGCTCTTCCTTTCTTTGTGCACAGCTGAGTTACTGGCCTCTACTATTTTCTCTAAAGAACTTTGAACATTTTTTGCAAGGCAGGTCTACTGGCAACAAATTTTGCAATTTTTGTCAGAGAAGGTCTTTACTTTTTCTTCACTTTTGAAAGATAATTTCACAGAGTATAGACTTCTAGGTTAATAGAATTTTTTTCCTCTCAATAGTTCAAATACTTCACTCCACTTCTTGCTTTCATGGTTTTTGAGGGGAAGTTGAATATAATTCTTATCTTTGATCCTCCATAGGGAAGGAGATTACTCTGGTTTCTTTGGTTTTTAATCTTTGATTCACCATAGTTTGAATATTTTATGCCCAAGTAGAGTTTTTTTTGTTTTGTTTTTGTCGTCGTCATTTTTACATTTATCCTTCTTGGTGTTTTTTGAGCTTCCTGGATCTATGGTTTGGTGTCTGGCTTTAATCTGAGGAAATTCAGCTATTACTGTTACAAATATTTCTTCTGTTCCTCTTTCTTTCCCCTTACATTACCGTTATGCATATTTTATGCCTCTGTGGACATCCCATAGTGCTTGGATACTCTGTTCTTTTTTGCTTTTCAGTTCTGGAGGTTGCAGTTGGGTATTTCCCTTTCTCCCAGGTCGGAAGGCTCTGATAAAATCCCACCAGGTTAGTCTCTAGTTAACTAGCTTCTCTGGCAGGTAGACCTAGTGAAGAGTGCACTACATATTGAAAAATGATTCCTATTCTCTTTCCCCTGTAGTAAATATGAGGGGATTTTTCTCTGATGTTTACTTCGAGAACCTGGTTGAGCTTCTGATGATACAACTCACAGAAGCATGAGACCCATATGCACAGTCCTCCTGGAGGTTTCAACTCTCAGACGTGGCCACACCTCACTGCAGCAATTTGTCAATTCCAGTTCAGGTAATCCAATCCCAGCGTGGGTTCCTTGGAGCATTGTGCTCCAGTGTACGGTGATTCTCCTCTTTACCTGTCCAGCCAATCTGGGGACAGTGGCTTGCCTGTGACCTCACGTCTCTTGCAGGTTTAAGAAGAACTGCTGATTTTTCAGTTTGCTCAGCTTTTTACCTGTGAGGAGGGAGTGACAATTCTCAAGATTATCACGTACGGAACCTGAAATTCCCCAACTCCAGTATAGTAAAAAGTGTCTTCCCTTCCTCTGGCTCAAGAATTAAAATATTTTCGTTCTTTGACACATTGTAATTTGATTCCCTAAATATTTATAATTGTAGATTTAAAAACTCGGTCTTCTGCTGTATCAGACATCTAGATGGGCATTTTCCAACAGAATTATGAGAGTCCTCTTATAGAACTTGAAACCTTCCTTGTAGCTTCATATAAATATATAAACAGGTACAATTCATTCTACTAGTATATTTTTAACTCAAAATGCTCATACTATACTTTCAATAAGAAATACAAATAGGCCGGGTGAGGTGGCTCACATCTGCAATCCCAGCACTTTGGGAGGCTGAGGCGGGTGGATCACGAGATCAGGAGATCGAGACCATCCTGGCTAACACGGTGAAACCCCGTCTCTCCTAAAAATACAAAAAATTAGCCAGGCGTGGCAGCGGGCAGCTACTTGGGAGGCTGAGGCAGGAGAATGGCATGAACCCGGGAGGCGGAGATTGCAGTGAGCCCAGATCGCGCCACTGCACTCTAGCCTGGGCAACAGAGCAAGACTCTGTCTCAAAATAAAATAAAATAAAATAAATACAAATACAGTATTTTCTATTTTTCATATTAACTGGCACGTCTTTCACGCAGCAAATCCAGTTCAGACCGGGCGCAATTCATGTGCTCAGCCGCCGCATGTGGTGAGTGACAGAGACCATCCTGCACGTGTGTGCACTTTTTACTGCCTTTTTCTTGACCACAGATTCTACCTCCTGTTTCTCTGTGTATGCAGTGATTATTTGCTGAGTGTTACACATTGTAGGTAACATGTTGAGCACACTCAGGATCCCTAACCTTCCTCTGAAGCTTTCCAGCTCTTGTTTTAGCAGGTAGCACAGGCACTGATGGGTCATCGTGACAGGGGCAGGCTTGGATTGATTCGCTGCTGGTGTGGATCTGTGGAGAACTCCCATCCTGCACCCACTCCGATCTCCCCCTCCTGGACGTGGTAGGATGGCCATGCTCAGCCCACACCTGAGCTCTCTCTGATCTCCCACTCCCGGACGTTGTAGGGTGATATGCTCTGCCCACACCTGATCTCTCTCCAATCTCCGCCTCCTGGACGTGGTAGGGTGGCCATGCTCCACCCACACCTGAGCTGTCTCCGAGCTCCGCCTTCTGGACTCGGTAGAGTGGCCATGCTCCGCCCACACCTGAGCTGTCTCCGAGCTCCGCCTTCTGGACATGGTAGGATGGCCATGCTCCGCCCACACCTGAGCTCCCGATGCCCCGATCTGCAGGTGTACTCCAGAGGACAAGTGTACTGTGGGTGCGTCCCATTCATTCTCCTGGCCTTGCCCTCAGTTCTGGTTGGCACAGCTGTGGTCACAAACTAAAAACAGCCACCTCATTCGTTTTGTGTAGCTTTGCAGTTGTTTATGGCAGATGTGTGATTTGGGTCCCTGTTCCCTCATCATGGCTAGAACAAGTTTTGGCAAATTATTCTTATACCTTTACATTTGAAAACTAAAGGAAAGTTTCACCCATAGAATATCAGTGTTGCCACAATCCTAATGAGTGTTTCTCCAGAAACTATGATCCAGGTCAGCAGCCAGTCATTTCATAGAAGATAAACTTCAAGAATATTCTCTGAAGGGCAGTGAAACTGAGTAAGATCTAACCACTGTTACCAGCAACCAAGAAAAATAGGTAAGAAAATGCAACTAAGATTTGGATCAAGTAACTACGGTAATAAACATGCAGACTATCGCTAAGCACAAAATAGGCTGGGAGTAAAAACATAAACATAAAAAATATTTATGATATTGACATTTACGATTTTACAAAACTGCCCCATGTGATATCAAGAGGACTCCTGATGAAAACTTACAAAGGATGCTTTATGGTTTATATAAAAATGTTAGTCAAATAAATCCAAATATTTCAGAAAAATAACATTTCAAATAATATTCTTTTATATTTTGCAGACAATGAAGTTATTCATCATGCATGACCCAGTAACATTTCTCAGCGGTTGGATTCAATACGAGAAATAAGCAAATAATCGCACTGCTTCTTCCATTTCAAAGTCATGTCTCTTATAAAAAGTGGTCAAGAAAAATGACTGTTGCCTTACATACTGGTTAGTGCCAAAAATTTGGCTTACAATATTTCAAGTGGGTTATCCTTTTACGTCCATGTTGTTAGTTTCACAAAGAACACATACAAATGCAATTTTTTTTACCGTAAGTTTTTGCAAATTATAATCATAAACTAAAGAAATAGGATTAAGCATACTATTTTTTGGGATAGGGTCTAGTTCTATTGCCCAGGCTGGAGTGCAGTGGCACGATCATGGCTCACTGCAGCCTCAACCTCTCCCGGCCCAGGTGATTCTCCCACCCCAGCCTTCCGAGCAGCTAGGACCACAGGCCCACATCACCATGCCCGGCTGATTTCTGTATTTTTTGTAGGAATGGGCTTTGGAATGTTGCCCAGGCTAGTCTCAAATGCTGGGACTCAAGCAATCTGCCTGCCTTGGCTTCCCAAAGTGCGGAGGTTACAGGCATGAGCCATCAGGCCTGGCCTGATCATTTTTAAAGGGTCTCTATGTATTATTGTTATTTTTTTCCTTATTGAGATGCGGGTCTTGCTCTGTTGCCCCGGCTGGAGTGCAGTGGTGCCATCTCAGCTGACAGCAACCTCGGCCTCCCGGGCTCAAGTGATTCTCCCACCTCAGCCTCCCAAGTAGCTGGGACTACAGGTGTACACCACCAGGCTCAGCTAATTTTTTGTACTTTTGGTGGAGACAGGATGTACAAAAGACATTTCTGTACATTTTGCCATGTTGTCCAGGCTGGCCTTGAACCCTTGGGCTCAAGCCATACACCTGCCCTGGACTCCCAAAGTGCTGGAGTTATAGGCATGAGCTACCGTGCCCAGCCCTTAATTATGTGCTGTGACTTAAAATTAAAATAAAGAAAGGGAGGAGCCCAAGGGAGCACATTGGCAGAAAGGGCTCCCTTGCCAGCAACCTTGCTAGCATGGTCTTCACTCCCTTGCCTGCTGGCACTACATTCTTTAGAAGAACATGTTATGTGTCAATGAAAAACAAGAACAACATAGGAACACCCTGTCTCTACAAAAACTTAAAACTTAGCTGGGTGTGGTGGCGAGCACCTGTGGTCCCAGCTGCTTGAGGCTGAAGTGGGAGGACCGCTTGAGCCCAGGTGGTCACAACTGCAGTGAGCCAAGAGCTGCCATCCTGATGCTGAATTCCAACCTTGGTGACAGAACAAGACCTTGTCTCAAAACAAAAAGCAACGAAAACCCAAAATGATGCACTCTAAGTTCTGTCCTATAAATGCCACTACCTTCATGTGTAAAGGTACGTAAAGGTGAAACTCAGGAGCTGCTTGCAGTCATGTGGACATACGCTTGACCTCAGCTCTGATCTGAAGCACGTCCTTCTGTCTCACTGCTTGCCAAGACTAAGCTAAACTTCAGAAGTAAAAATACTCCCCAAAATGTTGTACATTTTCAACTATTCACGTTGTACCTTAAGTTTCTCTTGTATTGGAGGAAAAACGCGGTGTCATTTAAAGTGATATGTATCTTCAACGTGGGATGTAAGGTGATTCAGGTCCTTTGAGAAGACAAGCTTGCAACAATGACATGAATAATGTTGGAATCAAAATCACAGAACCTAAACACCAAATAGCGTAGGTTCAATCCGTGTCTCTAACAAGTATCTGGATAACTAAACTTTCTGCTTTACTTGGGTGTGAAGATCATGAAATGTAGTTTATAATTATTTGGGCAGAGAAAATAGAGAATTGGGGTAGTTATGTAAAATTCAAGATTAAAGAAAAGCAATATTACATAGCAGAAATATAAACTGGCTATTACCTTCAGTAATTTAGATCAGGGGTTGGCAGGTCTGTGCACCAAATCTGGTCCATTGTTCTTGTAAATAAAGTTTTCTGGGTGCACAGCCATATGCACTTGCTATCACCCATGGCTGAGGGCAGAGTTGAGTGGTTGTGAGAGACCTTATGGCCTGCAGGAACTAAAATACTAGCTGGCACCTTGCACACAAAGTTTATGACCTGATTCGGGTAACTGCCTAAACTGTCCAATTCGCTTGTTCTAAAACAATCCAACAATATAACACACTTGTCTGAAGATTTGAGAACACGCATGCACCAGCCTAATCAGAAGAAAAGTCCAATTCCACCCAGAGGGTTCCAAACTCTTCTCTTTTCCCTATAAAGAATTAAATGAATAAAACTGTGTGAGATTTTACTGGTATGTATCATATGTATGAGTCTTGATGAAAAGTTAAAAATGTGTATTTATACAGATACATAATGTTACTTTTCCTTCCACGTTTAACTCATACACTGTTTTTGGACTTCTGGTTCACAAAATCTGCATTTCTGCACCATGATTTTGAAGACAAAATCCCAACTGCTGGGCTAGTGGTTGATTCTGAGGCGCCCAACATGTTCTGGAGGCAGTGTCAGGGAGCGTGTGCCTTACCTGGAGGGGTGTAGGTGTCCATGGAGGTCTGCACGTCCAGGGACCTGCGTTTGGAAGGCATAGGCACCAGCCATCTTATGCTCTTTGTGTTTGGCCAGAGCCACCCGGACAGCTTCCGTGTGGACGTCTGAAACAGAGAGCTCAGTCACTCAGGGCTCAGCTGAGGTCCCAGAGGCCAAGCTGCACCCTCCTCTGTCCCCGCAACACGGTTCATCTACCTTCTGATATTCATCAACAGATGGGTGGGTGAGAAAAGAAAATCAGTGTTTACAATTCCAATGAGGACATTAAAATTTATTCACAGACTTTAAATTGTTCATTTTATTACCGCAGAATCCATATCCACAAGAAAACACTGGCTGTAAACTGCACTGAGATTTTTCTTTTTAGGGTGAATGGACCTTGATCTTTGGGGATTCTTTGTAGGTCACACGTTTGAGGCTCCAAATCCTTTCACTGTACAGCTGAGAGGCGTGTGCACGCCTCGCACCCCAACTCACACAGCCATGGTCGCAGCTCAGCTCAACACCAGCCATAGGCCAGAACTGTGTTGGCTATGGATATGGTTTGGCTGTGTCCTCACCGAAATCTCAACCTGAATTTTATGCCCAGAATTCCCATGTGTTGTGGGAGGGACCTAGGGAGAGGTCATTGAATCACTGGGGCCCATCTTTCCTGTGCTATTCTTGTGATAGTGAATAAGTCTCAGGAGATCTGATGGTTTATCAGGGGTTTCCGCTTTTGCTTCTACCTCGTTTTCTCTTGCTGCTGACATGTAAGAAGTGCCTTTCACTTCCCACCATGATTCTGAGGCCTCCCCAGCCATGCGGAACTGCAACGCCAACTAAATCTTTTTCTTCCCAGTCTCGAGTACGTCTTTATCAGCAGCATGGAAATGGACTAAACCATTAACACATTTTGTGGCTATTAACCCATGACATTAATTCCACACATTCACTGAATGCCTCCTCTGTAAGTCCCTATGGGCTGGAGGTGCAGTGGTGATAAGGCAGACAGTCTCATGGCATCTCACACAGGCCACTTCTTAAGGGATGAGACAGGTGATAGATGGGGTAGGGAATTAAAGCAGAGACAGATGCAGCGGGAACTTCAAACTGTGAAGCCAGGGAAGAACCCTTTTAACACAAAATCAGAACCACAGGAATGAACCATACTGGCTGTCAAGACGAGAATCTTCGAGACACAGGAAAAACCCGCTCAAAGGCCCTACACTGTCAGTGAGAACAGTGTTAGCAGAATAAAACCACCACCACCACCACCACCACCAAAAATGGCCAGCGTAAGTGAAGACGGGTTGGAGCAGTTTTCTCTGAAGTTGCAAGAATGATCCCACTGAAAGGGAATCGGACATGGCTTTCCGGCTTAAACCCCCCACGCTGCCACCTGAGACAGGACCCAGACCTGCAGCATCACGCCCACAAGCAGCTCATCGCACTGCTTGGTCTTGGTCAGCCTTTGTGCACACTTCTCTCCCTACCTAGATAAAGAGCCTGGTCATCTGGCCACTATTTCTAATTCCCAGGTCAAAAACCACAATGTGACTGACTTGGCTCCTGGCTGAAAACTGAAGGGATCAATGAGGTGACAGTCCACTCACTTCCACAAATCGCTTTTTGTTTTGCATATTCTCCGTTTTCAACTTTTTGGATGTAATTTCAAATACACAGAAAATCTGCAAGACCAGCGTAGTGAATTCCCACATAACTTACCAGGCTCAACTTAGGCCCAACTGCTCCTATCTTACATCACTGCTTTCCCCCCTTCCCCATGAATTTTCTAAGTCAAATGAAAATAAATTTCAGATACTATGTCCTTCCATACCTAAATGTTTCCATGTATTTCCTAAACACAAGGATATGCTCTCACATTCATTTTCCTCAAGATCAGGAAATTAAACTGTCATATACAAAATTCACTTTTAAATGGTGTCAGCTTCCTCCATCATTTTCTTACGTTGTCTTCCTATTTGAAGATCCAATCCAGGATCATGAATTGATTTGTCATGTGATTTTTACCCCTCCAGAATCCAAGTTTCTCAGCTTTTGTGTTTCTTGAAATTGGAAATGTGAAAGAATACAGGTCAGTTATTTTACAGCTTGTCCGTTATTTTGGTATCTTCCAGACTAGACTCAAGAGTATGCATTTTAGCAGGGACACCACAGAAGTCTGTCCTGTGTGACAATGTTAACATCGGCAGCACAGTGAAGGCGGTGCTTAAGTTCCTCCAAAGCAAAGACGCTACTTCTCGCGTTGAAATTAAGATTTGGGAGGAGACACCATGACACTATGTGCATATTCTGTTTTCCATGAATTCTTCACTACTAGTTTTAGCATTCACTGATTTCCTGTCATTCCTTCTACATCATTAGATCTTCCATATTCACTGAAAAATAATTTCATCTTTCAGCTTTCATTTACATATGTTGACATGTACTCATGGAGTCCAGCTTGGTGGGTTATGATTCACAGTTACAATGGTTTGTTGTGTTGCTCAACTGGTTCCAGATCTGATACCTGATTCCCCAGCCCTTGGACCAAGGCTCCTTCTAGTGAAGAACGGTGTTTGGAAGCTAAGACTGGGCACCGGGTGCTGCTGGGCATTGCTGGCAAGCAGAACACACAACACGCCTGTACACACATGTACACTCACACGCATGCACAGGCACTTGTGCCCCTGTCTACATCTGTCAGGAGCCACCAGCTTATACTGGTACCTCCTGCTGCAACCAAATCCCACACAATCCATTCCAGGCTTTGGCCTTTTCTTATTTCTACCTCTCTTGCCAAGAAAGAAACCTGGCTCCTGTCACACTCAATATATTCACTAACTTATTAAGCTTATTTGCTTAAGCCTGGAGATACAGCAATGCTTCCAGAACTGCTATCTAATGCCACTGTGAAAAACCTATCGAGTTCAGTGTTCACTTGTAATTATTTTTTCATTGTTTTTTGGAAGGGAGGGAGCACAAAGTATACACAGTGAAATGTTCAGATCTTAAGTACACTAGGCGCATTTTGATAAATGGAAATCTATTATCCTAATCAAATCTTTTG
>NW_022313403.1:0-5151 GCF_002776525.5 Piliocolobus tephrosceles
TGTCTATTTGTAGTTGCTTTGGGAAGAAAGTATTCAAGTGTGTAAATGTTAGCCTTAAGATTTTCGACTTAGGCCTGGCGCGGTGGCTCAAGCCTGTAATCCCAGCACTTTGGGAGTCCGAGACAGGCGGATCACGAGGTCAGGAGATCGAGACCATCCTGGCTAACAGTGAAACCCCGTCTCTACTAAAAAATCCAAAAAAACTAGCCGGGCGAGGTGGCAGGCACCTGTAGTTCCAGCTACTCAGGAGGCTGAGGCAGGAGAATGGCATAAACCCAGGAGGCGGAGCTTGCAGTGAGCTGAGATCTGGCCACTGCACCCCAGCCTGGGTGACAGAGTCAGACTCCGTCTCAAAAAAAAAAAAAAAAAAAATTTCGACTTAAATTCTGAGGTAGCAAAGCCATATGAAAGTGGTCTGGTGAGATTTATTTTAGAAAAAGTTTCTTTTGTTTGAACGTAGTTTTCCTAAAACTAGAAAGGGAACATTTTATTTGTTACTTTTAGGCACTATAAAAATGTGATTAACATTTTCATTTATACTTTTTCAGATAATTTTTTTCAAGTTCTGAAATTGTTTACTTAAAGCTGTTAAAGACTTCGCATATTTCTGAATGACTCCCTCTACCTCCTGCCCTATTATCCTAGGCTTTTATTTTGCGTATAGTCAAATTGTTTTAGACATTTATAGAACCACACCAATTTGTTTCATTTTTACACTTGTTTTTGTTGGTAACTTATTAATAGATAGAGAAAAATGAAGAGGGCAATTATATTATACAGATGGAAGGGGGAAAACCCAATAACGAAAATAGCGAAAACCCCACAATATTCTGTATCAGTAAGAGCAGCCCTAAAGTATATATACAGGTTTAGTTCTCATACAGTAGCATTTGTCAAGTGGAAACATTCTCCCTTCCCCACATCACTCCCACTTGTATCTCATCCCCACATCAAGGAGGATTCAAAATTGGAGACACATAATCTGACTTGGTAATGCGTATTTCTCCACTAGAAATACATTAATAGAATTTTGGCATTAATAGAATTTCTTTGATTGTAGTTTCTGTCTTGAGGACAAATTTACAGTGTATTAACTAAAACAGAAGAAACAGAAATGTGATTTATGTTTTACAATTTGTTCATCTGATTTTATGTTTTGTCATATAGAATGTCCTATGGTGTTTAAGAATTTAGAAAAAATGGGGATATGCAGGGAAAAATAATTCTAATGGGAGCAATGTGTGTATCTAGAGACTAGTTTTCTTTTTTAATCACATTTGCATCTTTGTTCAGCCTAGATTTTTGTTATATTCCAAGATGGCCAATGCTGAATTTTTTTTTTTTTTTTTGAGACGGCATTGTATAATATTGTAAATATGTATATGTATGTTAAACTTGTAATTTTTTTATTTGGGAAAAGTTCAAACATATGAAAAAAATTATAATGAGCCCCATGTATCTATTACATAGCTTTAGCTGTGATCAACTCATTGTCAATATTATTTCAATACTCTTTCATCTCTCCCCTTTATTTTGAAGCAAATCCCTGCATATATACATAGTGTATTGTTAGAGGTGCACACATTCACAATAAAATGTGCTGTCCTAACTCAAAAATAATGATGTGAACAAAGTATTAAGCGCCCAAGAAGTCTGATTAATTCTGCCTTGAGGAAGAAGACAAATTCAGAAAAGCCTTTGAAGAAGAAATGACATTTGACCTAGACCTTGAAGGATGGATAGGAATTTGCCAGTTGGAGAATGGAAGAAAACACAAAGCATTGGAGCGCTATGAAGAGAAGGGAGCAAGTGTGAATCCATGAATGAGTGGAAAGCAGAGAATAATGTATTTGAACGTTGAGGTGCTTTGAGGAAAGTTGCAGACAATGAAGCTGGAAGGATAGTCTTTGGTTATATTTTACAGGAGACTGTGGAAAATTAATGATTATAGTTTATATAGAAATATCGTTCTACATCTTTATAAATAAATATAAACTACTTTTTCCATATTTTGTAGATTTATGACAAAGTCCAGTTTTCAACAATGCTGAAATCAAATGATTGCTTATTTTCTTTGGATAATTTGTTTTTTGAAAAACCAGATGAAGTTGAAAAGTAAGTCTCCCTTAAAGATTGATAACACAGTGTATTACTTTAGGTTTTTTGAATTTGGGTGAGTTTTAGTTTTCTCTCTCGTAAATATACAAACAAAAATGAAGAATCCACAGAATGATATTTCAGTTACATATTTGGTAAACATGGAATTCTCTTACCGGTAGTATAGGGGAGTAACTGAAGTTTAACATCTTAAATGTTATAATTTAAAAAATAGAATAGATTTGGGCCAGGCGTAGTGGCTCACTCCTGTAATCCCAGCACTTTGGGAGGCTGAGGCAGGTGGATCACCTGAAGTTAGGAGTTCAAGACCAACCTAGCCAACATAGTGAAACCCCGTCTCTACTAAAAGTACAAAAAAATTAGCTGGGCTTGATGGTGCATGCCTCTAATCCCAGCTACTTGGGAGGCTGAGGCATGAGAATCGCTTGAAGCCGGTGGCGGAGGTTGCAGTGAGCCAAGATGGCGCCACTGCACTCTAGCCTGAGCAACAGAGTGAAACTCTGTCTGAAAAAAACACAAAGAATAAATTATTGCCTATTTGGCTTGCATTTATTTGCATATCTGGTTTGTTCATATTATTTTTGGCCAAGCTAAAAATGGGAAATAATGCTCAAAGAGTAGCTCAGGACAAAGAATGACGTCACCATTTAGAAACAATGAACAGTATGCCAAAGGCAAAGTATGATAGGCACATTAAGTGCTGGCAGGAAGTAGGGGTGGGAATAAAGATGTGAGACCAAAGAAAACAAGACTAGAGAGTAGGTAGTATGTTAAATACTGACTTTTATGGATTTTCATGTGCATTGTTCAATTTTGAATTTTCTATGTATTTTTAGTGTATTGTATTATCCTATTTTAATGAGGTGTATTTATTGCCTCGTTTATTATTTTACTTATTCATTCAAATATTGATTGAAAATTGAAAGGGTTATAAAAAGGATGAAACAGACTTTTACTTATAAAATACTTAAAATCTAGTTGAGATTAAACACACAAATAGAAAGGCATTAATAAGTAATATGACCATGTAAATAACCATCTATACTGGGACACTTTTGAGAGTGAAAGAGCACATCCAACTTGGGAAACATGTGTTAATCAGGACTGGCCAATGCAAATTTTATAACATGGTTGTTTTTCTGAAAATATAGTCAAAAATATGTGTGAAGGAAATGAGAAGCATATGTTCATGCAGCGAAATTTCAGACTTGGAAGGAAGGTTGTCTTGCTCTACACAGTCAGGTCAGGCTTTTGGGGTAGTAGGGGGAGACTTCAGGAGGCTTTGAAGGATTTGATAATTTCTATAGGAAGAGAAGAAGTAGGTATTTGAAGGCAGAGTGATAGAGCAAGAGAAAAAGGATGGAGATGGGACAATTCATGGTACTTTTAAGGATAACAAGTAGAGAAGTTTCCTGGAGTAGATGATTCATGAAGCAGAAACATTGGGACATAAAGTTAGAAATTCTAAGTTGAGGTTAGATGGTGATGTGTGTTAAATGCTGGAATAAGGATTTTGGATATAATTCACTGTGGGTTAAAAACCTTGGAATTAACAAATATTTATTGAAATTATGTAAAGGGCTTTGCTAAGTATGCTAATGTAAATGGACTTAAAAATAAAACTCTTGGGTGTTTATAATCTAGAGGGAGTATCAAATATGTATCTGTCATATCTATTCACCTACATATCTGTCTGTTTCTATTATCTATTGGTACATTCACACAGCTCAAGGCAGACTATAATATATATTATAGGTTCCCTCTATAAGAAGAAGGGAGGAGAAAATCTTTGGGAACCTAGGGAGATTTCTTGGAAAAGGTAGGATTTGAGCCAGTGTTTGAATATAAGCTCTAGTGCCTAGAACAATACCTGGTACATAGTACTCAGTAAATAATTACTGAATGGATTAATGAATGAATAATATGGTAGATTTCTGTAGGTAGATATTGGAGTGGGGCAAGGCACAGGGGAAAGCTGAGTAAATATCTTTGAATGCAGGTGAGGAGTGACCAGGCACGGTGGCTTACACCTGTAATCCCAGCACTTTGGGAGGTTGAGGTGGGCAGATCACTTGAGTCTAGGAGTTTGAGACTATCCTGGCCAACATGGTGAAACGCCGTCACTACTAAAAATACAAAAAGTAGCCGGACATGGTGGTATATACCTATAATCCCAGCTACTGGGGAGGCTGAGGCATGAGAATCACGTGAACCCAGGAGGTGGAGGTTGCAGTGATCTGAGATCTCACCACTGCACTCCAACCTGGGTGGCAGAGTGAGACTCTTGTCTCAGGAGGAAAATAAAAAAAAGATGAGGAGAAACAGAATGCATTATCTATTTGTTATACAATAGGGAGTTCAGTTTAGTTTGGACTATAAGGTATGTGTAGGAGAGTTAAAACTGTAAGGTGGTCTAAGGCCACTAGGAAGTTTGGCAATCTTTCAAAGCCACTGAAGGATTTTGAATGGAGTAATGTAATGAAAACAATTCCAAATGAATGTGGTAGGAACCTGTAAAATTAATTAGAGAGAAAGCCTGGAGGCAGTGAGGGCAGTTAAGACAAGTTAATAAGAGCCTTGATTATGATAATGACCATGGAAACACAAAGGAAATGATGAATTTAAGAAGCATTACAAGGAATATACAATAAGACCTAATATGTATCTAGATCTACTTAGTGAAAAAGATACTGTGGTTTGGATTCTGGGTGACTGGGATGATGATGTCACGTCTGGAAAAAAGATTGAGAAATTATAAGGAAGATTTGATTTTATTAAGAGGCGGAATAGTAGAGCTATTATTCCTCTTTCTTGGATTTTCTGAAATAGTCCTTGTGTAGAAAAGAGTTAACATAGCAGCCTAAACTGCTGTTCTTGAAAAGGCCTGCTTGCAAGATTGGCTTTGGCTAGAGTCTGAGAACTTAGATTTCAGGAAGATCCCCTCCGTTAGCTGACAACAGTGGCTTACTGTGTGTAAACTGTTTATACAAATAATATGGTTTATGTGAACACCTGCTTTTTTTCCGAGATTCT
>NW_022313403.1:5161-7547 GCF_002776525.5 Piliocolobus tephrosceles
GTTCTTGTATATCTTTATAAAAATCCAGTTGTTTAAATAACTGTGTACTTGTGTTCTCAGATAATGTTCTTAACCATCTTATATCTTCTAATAGATTATAACAGTCTCAATTGTAGGAACTCACTTTCTTCTTTATTTAGAACTTCCCACAGCTTTCTAAATCTATTAATGTATTCTGTATATAGTGTTCAATGACTGTAGTTGATATATTGTAAGAAGAATACCATGTAAATACAGATATCTCCCAATCTGTCAATAGACCCTTACCTTGGAGAGGGCACAGTTTATTCTTCATATCTATTAATATTTTTGAACTTTCTTATAGGGAAAGGATGATTTAAGTTCTTCCTGTCAAGCCAGTGTGTTGATGATTACAATTAAACCCGCCACCTAACACAATTAAATTATCAAAAACAAAGAGATTTAGTATTAGGTAACCAGAAACAAATCAGCTAATGAAGTACAATCAATGCTTAATGAAATAGTTGAGTGAAATTCTGTACATTAAAGAAGAGATAAAAATCAAGTGGCCTTGTCAAGGTAAATAAGAAAAAGCACTACTCTGGAAAAGATAAACTAGAAGTGTAGTTCTGACTTAGTTGCCATTATGTACTTGCATCTCTTCCATTATAGTTAGCACTCAAGTATAACCCTTATATAATCTCTTATTTCCCTATAGGAACTTTGCAAGTTCTTTTCAGAATATGGAATGTGACTGGAGACTAGAATAATTTATGATAATTCTTTTCTTAAGATGCCAAATAGCAAATGTTAAAAACTCATCATTAAACGTTGTCAGAATCAATATTAATGTAACTTAATTTTAAAATTAAAAGTAACCAATTTTTTAAATTCTGAAATATTTGACTCCTTAATGTTATTGTAAGCAGCAAAATTTAGAAGTATTTTCAAAGAATTTCCATATTTCAACTATATACAGTCCAAAGCTTTTGATGATGTAAGTATTTTATTTAACTTATTTATTTTTCTACCTTTCACTAGGTTGTGATCACTAGATTGGGACAGCTGGGATTTATTAGATCTTTATGTTTGCACTGCCACTCTCAGTGTCTAGCACATTATAGGAGCTCAGAAAATATTTGGTAAATGAATACGTGTGATTTTCATAGGTGGATTTGTTTATATTTGAGTGCAGTGGTGAAATCTCAGCTCACTGCAACTTCTACTTCACAGGTTCAAGTGATTCTCCTGCCTCAGCCACCCAAGTAACTGGGATTACAGGTGTGAGACACCACTCCTGGCTAAGTATTGTATTTGTAGTGGAGACAGGGTTCTGCTATGTTGGCCAGGCTGGTCTTGAATTCCTGACCTCAAGTGATCTGACTTCCTTGGCTTCCCAAAGTGCTTGGATTACAGGTGTAAGCAATCCCGCTTAGCCAGGAATGATTCTTTCTAGATCTGCATTGACAAATAAAACAGCATGATAGGCTGGGCGCAATGGCTCACGCCTGTAATCCCAGCACTTTGGGAGGCCAAGGCAGGTGGATAATGAGGTCAGGAGATCGAGACCATCCTGGCTAACACAGTGAAACCCCATCTCTATGAAAAATACAAAAAAATTAGCCGGGTGTGGTGGCGGGCGCCTGTAGTCCCAGCTACTCTGGAGGCTGAGGCAGGAGAATGGTGTGAACCCAGAAGGCAGAGTTTGCAGTGAGTGGAGATCCCACCACTGCACTCCAGCCTGGGCAACAGAGCGAGACTCCATCTCAAAAACAAACAAACAGCCCCAGAGCAAGATGGCCGAATAGGAGCAGCTCCAGCCTCCAGCTCCAGTGCGAGCGACACAGAGAATGGGTGATGTCTACATTTTCAACTGAGGTACCGGGTTCATCTCACAGGGGAGTGCCGGACAATTGGTGCAGCCTGACCAGCGAGAGCTGAAGCAGGGCATGCCATCGCCTCACCTGGGAAGCGCAAGGGGGAAGGGAATCCCTTTTCCTAGCCAAGGGAAACTGAGACACACAACACCTGGAAAATCGGGTAACTCCCACCCTAATACTGCGCTTTACCAAGGGTCTTAGCAAACGGCACACCAGGAGATTATATCCCATACCTGGACAGGAGGGTCCCACACCCACGGGAGCCTCCCTCATGGCTAGCACAGCAGTCTGAGATCTAACTGCAAGGCAGCAGCGAGGCTGGGGGAGGGGCGCCCACCATTGCTGAGGCTTAAGTAGGTAAACAAAGCTGCCAGGAAGCTCGAACTGGTTGGAGACCTCCTCAGCTCAAGGGGGCCTGCCTGTCTCTGTAGACTCCATCTCTGGGGACAGGGCATAGCTAAACAAAAAGCAACAGAAACCTTGGGAGAGGTAAATGACCCTGTCTGACAGCTTTGAAGAGAGCAGTGGATCTCCCAGCATTGGGG
>NW_022313405.1:0-3410 GCF_002776525.5 Piliocolobus tephrosceles
TTAAAATTCATTACATGATTTGTACTCTTTTGCAAATATAATACATACGTTTGGAGCTGGGTGCTTTCAGCCATTAAGTTCAAAAATACTGCTACATGGGCCAGGCATAGTGACTCATACCTCTAATCCCAATCCTTTGAGAGGCCAAGGTGGGCAGATCACAAGATCAGGAGATCGAGACCATCCTAGCCAACGTGGTGAAACCCCATGTCTACTAAAAATACAAAAATTAGCTGAGCGTGGTGGTGCGCACCTGTAGTCCCAGCTACTTGGGAGGCTGAGGCAGGAGGATTTCTTGAACCAAGGAGGCGGAGGTTGCAGTGAGCTGAGATCACGCTATTGCACCCCAGCCTGGTTACAGATGAAGATTGCGTCTCAAAAAAAAAAAAAAAAAAAAAAAAAGTACTGCCACATGGACATCCATCATTCCGGCATCTCTGCCGTAACAGCTGAGTATCCAGAATGTCTGTTAGTTTCTTTAACTCCAAATTTGTGTTGTGTCCCGTGGTCTCCTATCATACCATAAAGTGTATTATTTACAAAAAGGACAATTTATCTATAGTTATTTCCTCTCAGTATGCTACATCCTTTTAGAATTTAAACATAGTATCTCCCAACCTGAAATTTGATTTTTGAAAAACCAGAAAAATGTTTTTGGACACCTTATATTTCCAGCTGTTTTCATCTTCATCTCCTCTCCTGAACTCAAGTTGAGGGTAAAGTTCATTCGTCAAAATTTCTCCTCAACTCACAACAACCTCATCCCACTCCAATATGATTTTTGTCCCCATGAATTGATGCACATAATTCTTGCTGGCAGTGGTAATGTCCTAATAAAAAAAATCATGAGATGGCATCAGACTTTACCTTATTTTCTAGCTCAGCAGAATTTGATCCCTGTCTGATAAGGAAACCATATTTTCCCTAGAAACTTTTCACTTTTGTCACAGGTTTGGTTCCCAGGGAGCTGGATATAGATGAAGTTTAGTGTGCAGGATGTTTATTAGGAAGTAATGTCAGGATCCACATCTGTGGAAAGGATTGGAGGGAAGCCTTATGTGCAAATGGACAAGTCTAATGGCAATGCAGCCTGACTTTGTCCACTGGCCGCACAGACAGAGCTGTTCAGCTAAGAAGGCCTCCCCTATCTGTCCCAACTGAATCAAATGGCAAAGCCTATGCATCCCTTGCCTCCATTAATAATTGTGTGCTTGCCACTTGTGGAGGGTGAGACTTTGAAGCACGTGGCTTTCTGTGGCTGAAGAAAACCTTCAATGTGCTGGCAAAGTTTTCCAAAGAGACAGAGAATGGCATCTGCCATGTATGTTGTCCCTTTCCAAAGAGGAAGCAACAAGGGTAACGTCCTCCAATGGCTCTGTATGCAGATGGGTGTACAGTAATGTCTGTCCCTCCTGTGACCTAAGAAGAACAGAGGGCAGCCATGCAGCCAGGCAGTTAGAGGTGACACAGTGTTAGGAGATAAACATCTGTCAGAAGCAGTGCTTCTTTGAGTCAGGTGTGACACATGTCTTGCATCCCTTGCTTGGACTCCTTCCCCGTTATCCTGCTGTCCTACCTCATGAAGGTGAGTGGGGCTGGGTGGTGGGCAGTCCCAGGACGAGGTACACTTTGCCTGCAGTGTTCCCACATGAGTTCCAAGGTAGCCCAGGTGGTCATCCATGAACTTTGTATTTTCCTTATGCTTCTTGTCTTTGCCTTTGAGGAACACGTTTCATTGGACTCTGAGTCCAAACAACTCATGTATCCCTATATCTTCACATTGTCCTTCACGTAAGGGAATCTCTAATCTCTAATGCCTTTGTTTTATTTTTACTATCAATATTATAATAATTAACATTGTCGTTATTATCTTCATTGTTGATTTTCAGTTATTTTTATTAATGGAGTTAATATGAATTATTCTTTTGTGGCTACTTACACTAAGATGAAGGTAATTTATTAGTTCAGGAAGAATCTACATTCTGAAGGTGAATAGAAGTTCACACTACAGATGGGCAGACACATGTCCTCCCAATTCCTGATGGACCTCCTAGTGCCTCCTAGACCTAAGGGGTCTCCTGCAATGCTCCAAGATGCCACCAAGGCAGGGATCTGCTTGTGGATGCCTGAGAGCATTCAGGATGCAGTGAGTCTCTGGAAAAATGCACGAGTTTCCACATAATCCCCAAAAACCTTACAGGTGAACTGGATGCCACAGAAACAGGAGTGGTCATTGACACAACAAAGTCACCAAAATTGTTTTGAAGTCAATTAGGAAACCCAGGAATCACTCTTGCTGCCATTAAGAGGAAGAACAGGAGCCTGGGAATGGCATCCCTGTCCTGCCTGAGACTCCACAGATATTTCTATGTGGCTTCAGGTACCAGGAATCTCCGTGATTTTCAGAACGGCAGGGACAGCTTATGCCAGCCCATCCCTCTGTAGAATGTGCTTCAGCAGATCAGAGGCATGGAACCATCATGGACTGCACAAAGGCTCAAGGGCAGCTTCCCAGACCTGCCTGTGACTCTAGGTAAGTTCTGAGTCCACGTGGGTGCCGAGGAAAGGTTAATGATGACCTGGAAAGATGGGACAAGCTGACACCACCCCTAAACAATCTGCAGGATTCCAACTTCAGCAGGAAGCCAAGGATTAGCTCATGCCACACTAGTGCACCTTGAAAACCACTGGATGCAATGCTGCTCTGCAGAGAGTTCAACAGAGAAGTGGCTGGGAATTTTGCATTCTAAGCTGTATTTTACAGTGCTTCTGGACACGTGATCAGAAATTTAACATTGGTATATCTAACTCTGACATTTTTCACAAAATGGTTTTTTTAAAATGAGGTAATATAGACAAAATATAATGTAACCATATGTATTATATGCCAAAACATGCTTCACTGGCATCAAGTAGACTCACCTTGAAATACAATCTAGGATAACCTCCATCTTCAGAATATTTTTTTTTTCCAGAGTGAAACTCTCCCACCAAAAAGCAACAACATCACGGGTTTTTGCCTCCAACAAACCTACAGAAACCCAATATATTTATTCTACCACTGTGAAATGGACTGCGGTGCAACACAGACGTGTGAAACCCCACATCTGACATCGCGGTGAGCCAAATGGGGACTCGCGGTGCAAGCAACGCTCCCCACGTGTTAGCGTGCGTGAGATTCACTTGGCGGAATTTGACTAGGAGTGTGTTGGTAGAGTGGGGCTGAGGTTCTCTTGCTGCTGTCGATGTTTAAGAAGTCACAGGTCCTGCGAAGACCTGCGGTCCCCTCAATCAACTCTGTTTGGGAGACATAATGACTTGGATTGCTAACAAGTCAAGCAATTTTCAAGCCCCTGGAAAATCAGTTACACACAAACACGGAATGAAAGTCAAAAGAGAGTACGTCATCT
>NW_022313406.1:0-25705 GCF_002776525.5 Piliocolobus tephrosceles
ACCAAAGATGTGAGCTGGCGTGGATGCTCACACTGGTAATCCCAGCATTTTGGGAGGCTGAGGCAGGCAGATCATGAGGTCAGGAGTTCAAGAGCAGTCTGGCCAACATGGTAAAACCCCCTCTACTAAAAATACAAAAATTACCTAGGCACGATGGTGCATGCTTGTAATCCCAGCTATTCGGGAGGCTGAGGCAGGAGAATCACTTGAACCAGGACCTGGGAGGCGGAAGTTGCAGTGAGCCAACATTGTGCCACTGCACTCCAGCCTAGGCTACAGAGCAAGATTCCATCTCAAAGGAAAAAAAAAAAAGATGTGAAAGAACTATACTATACAAAAATAATACTATAAAACAATAAAGAAATAAATTGAAGAGGCAACAAATAGTGTTGGTTTATGCTAATTATTGGAAAAATTAATACTGTTAAAATGAAAATATTATACAAAGCAATTTACATATTCAAAAACATCCCTATCAAAATACCAATGACATTCTTCAGGGAAATTGAAAAAAAAAAAAGCCTGAAATTTATGTCGATCCACAAAAGGCTTCAAATAGCCAAAGCGATCCTGAACATGAAGGACAAAAGCAGAGGTGTTTGAATACCTGATTTCAAAATATTTTACAAGGATAAAGCAACAAAATCAGCATGCTACTGGGGTGAAAACAGACACACAGAACAATGGAACATAATAGAGAACCCAGATATAAATCCACACATTTAAAGCCAATGCAGTTTTGACAAAGGCAAATTTGTTTGAGTTCTTTGTAGGTTCTGGATATTAGCCCTTTGTCAGATGAGTAGGATTGCAAAAATTTTCTCCCATTCTGTAGGTGGTCTGTTCACTCTGATGGTAGTTTGTTTGGGCAGAAGCTCTTTAGTTTAATTAGATCACATTTGTCAATTTTGGCTTTTGTTGCCATTGCTTTTGGTGTTTTAGACATGAAATCCTTGCCCTTGCCTATGTCCTGAATGGTCCATACTTTTGTGGGGGCACTCAAAGAGTAAAAATGTAATAAATCAAGGCAGAATGTATAGTGAATACAAATAATTTTTGAGGATTGCAAAGATATTTATGGATGAGACATGATAGATACAGGCTTACAAGCACATATGTATTCATAATGGTAATTTGCATCTTCCCTTTCTCTCTTATTAAATTATGAAATATTCTCACCTTAAAATTTATAACTAAAAGACAAGGCCAGGCACAGTGGCTCACGCCTGTAATCCTAGCACTTTGGGAGGCCGAGGTGGGTGGATCACCTGATGTCAGGAGTTCAAACGACCCTGGCCAACACGGCAAAACCCCACCTCTACTAAAAATACAAAAATCAGTCAAGCGTGGTGGCACACACGTATGGTCCCAGCTACTCGAGAGGCTGAGGCAAGCGAATCACTTGAACCAGGGAGGCGGAGTTTGCAGTGAGCCAAGATAGTACCACTGCACTCCAGCCTGGGTGACAGAGCAAGACTCCACATAAAAATAAATAAGTAAATAAATACATAAAAATGAAAGAGAACAGATGGTGAAGGGAAATATAACAAGAATAGGTCACTCAAATTACTGAGTGTCCTTCTTTCAATCTTCTAAGGAAACATGCATTCTTATATTATTTCACATGATATTTCTCAGAGTAAACTACATAAAATAAAGAAGTTTCTACTGATTCAAAAATATTTTATTCTATTTGTGCCAATCTGAATGATGTTTTCTATCAATCATTGCTACTTTTGTAAAAATATTGGTTAGGATGTAATTTTTATTGATCATTAATATTCAATTAAAATTTTCACATTTTTACACTATAGATTTTGTATTTGTCTCAATTATATTCTCATGTTATCATACTTAGAAGTATTAGATTATATATGCTAATATTTATTATGACTATATTAATATAACAGCTTTTATAATAAACAGAGAAAAAGTTTTGCTAGCATCTCCTGAAAGTCATTCAGAAAAGTCAACATTTTATTTAAAAATGCAACTAGAGTTTCTGATTATAGCAATAGTTTGATTTCAAAATAATTTTAAAATACTGAATATTTTGTCCTGTCTCAGGTTTTAATATATTTATATCTACTGCAATTGATAATTATTTAGAAGAAAAAACCAATTTGAATTTCAGCATGGAATTTAAAAAGAGATAATGCCTTTCCTTATGATTTATCAATCAATAGAGCCAAATCAGCAGTGACAGAATACTTTATGATGGAGTGGCAGTTGATACACTCTCTCTCTCATAAATTACATCTTACTCCTTAATACCTGCAATACCAAATATATCTACTGAAGTGACTGAATTTGTATGAATAAGAGTCTAAAATTTAACATTTTAGTATAACAGAATATTCAGTATCAGAACAACTTGCTTGTATTTGAGCAGATCGATGACTTTGTTAATGAAGTTACATAATTGATTATTTTCTTAACATTTGAGTTGACTATGAAATTAATTTATAGCCAAACTCTTACAAATGCAAAATAGAATACTGTTAAAAAGAAACTCCAGTAAAAGGTTGTTGCAAAATATCTCTGTGTAATATAGAGAAACTAGATTCATGCCCTTCAGAATAATAAATTTATTTTGTCCCTGTAGATTATTAATATTGGGTTCAAAGACTCCTGAATTTTGAACAAGCTATACAGACTGAAGCAACATAGAAATATAATAGAAGACATTATAGAGACAATACCTTTATGCTGATTGAGATTTCAAAGATAAATATTTTGTCATCGAGAAAAAAATAGCAAATCCTAGAGGTCTGCTGATATTACTAAATTTATTTTTTACTTACAATTGACACATAATAATTGTACGTATTTCTGATATGCAATGTAATGTCTCAATGTATGTACAGTGTAATGATTAAATCAGGGTAACCACCATATACATTACTTTTAACATGATTTCTTTCTAATGACAACATTCAAAATCTTTTCCAGCTTTTACTACACATGCTTATTTGCTACAGACATCCTGGTGTGCAAAGAACACTAAAGCATATTCTTATTATCTGCAACATTGTACCCATTGATCAACTTCTTCCATTTCCCTTCTTCTCCTTTGTATCCCCAGTCTCTGGTAACCAATATTCTACACTCTACTTCCATGAAATCAATTGTTTTAGATTTCACATATGAATGAGATCATATGGTATTTGTCATAGTTGCCAAAGGCTTATTTCACTTAACGTTCTCCAGGTTCATTCATGTTGCTGCAAATGACAGAATTTTATTCTGTTTTATGGGTACATGGGATTCCATTATTCATATAGTCATATTTTCTTTACCCATTCTTCATTAGGTGGGCATTTAGGTTGATTCTGTACCTTGGCTTTTGTGACCAGCTCTGCAATAAACATGGGCATGCACATGTCTTTGCTACTTATTTCTTTTCTTTTGGATAGAAACCCAGTAATGGGATTGCTGGATCATATGGTGATTCCATTTTTTAATTTGTTTTTATTTTTAATTTTTTGAAGAAACTACACGGGGTCCCACAATGGTTGTACTAATTTACATTCCCACCAACAGTGTATAAAAGTCCCTTTTCTCCACATCCTCATCAGCATTTATCACATTTTTTCTTTTTGATAATAGTTATTCTAATGAGGGGTAGGTGATATCTCATGTTAGTTTTTACTTGCATTTCTCCTATGATTATTGGTGATGAAAATTTTTTTCATATACCTGTTGGCTATTTGTATATCTTCTTTTGAGAAAAGTCAATTTGGGCCCTTGGCCCATTTTTAAATAGGATTTCTTTTTGTTTTTGTTGTTTGTATGCTATTGAGTTCCTTGTATCTTCTAGACATTAGCTCCTTGTCAGATGCATAATTTTAAAATACCTTCTCCCATGCTGTAGGTTGTTTCTTCACTTTATTGTTTCCTTTGCTGTGCAGAAGCTTTTCCTTTTGATACGATCTCATTGGTCTATTTTTGCTTTGGTTGTCTGTTCTTTGAGTCTTACTCAAAAATTCTTCACCCACTCCAGTTTGTGAATAATTTCCTCTGTTTTTAAAAACCATTTTATACTTTTTAGTCTTACATTTAAGTTGTTGGTCTATTTAAAGTTGATTTTTTACATAACGAGAGATGGGGATCTAATTTAATTTTTCTGCATGTGGATATACAGTTTTCTCAATGTCATTTACTATATTAACAGAATCGAGGTAAAAAATTACATGATTATTTCAATGGATGTTGAAAACACATTTGATAAAATTTTATATCTCTTTATGATTAAAAAACCTCAACAAAGTGGGTATAGAAGGAAAATATGTCCGCACAATAAAAGCTATATATGACAATCCACAGCTCTCTGAATGGGTAAAAGTTGAAAACTTTTTCTAGAACAGGACAAAGATGCCCATTTTCATTATCTTTATTCAACACAGTACTAGAAGCCTTAACCAGAGTAATCTGGCAAAATAAAGAATAAAAGTGCATAGAAATTGGAAAGAAGGAAGCTGTCCCTGTTTGCATATGACATGATTGTACAAATAGGACACCCTAAAAATTCCAGCAAAAAAACTATTAGAATAAACAAATTTAGTTAAGTTTCAGGATACAAAGCCAACATTTCTATACACCAAAGTGAATTATATGAAAAAGAAATTGAGAAAGCAAGTTCATTTATAACAGCTACAAAAATATATACCTAGGAATAAACTTAACCAAGAACATAACAGGTCTCTACAATGAAAAGTATAAAATAATAATGAAGGAGGGGCGGAGCAAGATGATCGAATAGGAAAATCTCCAGTCTCCAACTCCCAGCGCGAGCGACACAGAAAACCAGTGATTTCTCCGTTTTCAACTGAGGTACTGGGGTCATCTCACTAGGGAGTGCGGGACAATCAGTGCTGTTCAGCTGCTGCAGCCCGACCAGCAAGAGCTGAAGCAGGGCGAGGCATTGCCTCACGTGGGAAGTGCAAGGGGGAAGGGAATCCCTTTTCCTAGCCAGGGGAACTGAGACACACAACACTTGGAAAATTGGGTAACTCCCATCCCAATACTGTGCTTTAAGCAAATGGACACACCCGGAGAATATATCCCACACCTGGCCATGAGGGTCCCACACCCACAGAGCCTCCCTCATTGCTAGCACAGCAGTCTCTGATCTAACTGCAAGGCAGCAGCGAGGTTGGGGGAGGGGCGCCCGCCATTGCTGAGGCTTAAGTAGGTAAACAAAGCCGCTGGGAAACTCGAACTGGGTGGAGCTCACAGCAGCTCAAGGAAACCTTCCTGTCTCTGTAGACTCTACCTCTGGGGACAGGGCACAGCTAAATAACAACAACAAAAAAGCAGCAGAACCTCTGCAGATGCAAACGACTCTGTCTGACAACTTTGAAGAGAGCAGTGGATCTCCCAACACGGAGATTGAGATCTGAGAAGGGACAGACTGCCTGCTCAAACGGGTCCCTGACCCCTGAGTAGCCTAACTAGGAGACATCCCCCACTCGGGGCAGTCTGACACCCCACACCTCACAGGGTGGAGTACACCCCTGAGAGGAAGCTTCCAAAGCAAGAATCAGACAGGTACACTCGCTGTTCAGCAATATTCTATCTCCTGCAACCTCTGCTGCTGATACCCAGGAAAACAGGGTCTGGAGTGGACCTCAAGCAATCTCCAACAGACCTATAGCTGAGGGTCCTGACTATCAGAAGGAAAACTATCAAACAGGAAGGACACCTATACCAAAACCCCATCAGTACGTCACCATCATCAAAGACCAGAGACAGATAAAACCACAAAGATGGGGAAGAAGCAGGGCAGAAAAGCTGGAAATACAAAAAATAAGAGCACATCTCCCCCTGCAAAGGAGCGCAGCTCATCACCAGCAATGGATCAAAGCTGGTCAGAGAATGACTTTGATGAGATGAGAGAAGAAGGCTTCAGTCCATCAAACTTCTCAGAGCTAAAGGAGGAATTATGTACCCAGAGCAAAGAAACTAAAAATCTTGAAAAAAGAGTGGAAGAATTGACAGCTAGATTAATTAATGCAGAGAAGGTCATAAACGAAATGACAGAGATGAAAACCATGACACGAGAAATGCGTGACAAATGCACAAGCTTCAGTAACTGACTCGATCAACTGGAAGTAAGAGTATCAGTGATTGAGGATCAAATGAATGAAATGAAGCGAGAAGAGAAACCAAAAGAAAAAAGAAGAAAAAGAAATGAACAAAGCCTGCAAGAAGTATGGGATTATGTCAAAAGACCAAATCTACATCTGATTGGGGTGCCTGAAAGTGGGGGGAAAATGGAACCAAGTTGGAAAACACTCTTCAGGATATCATCCAGGAGAACTTCCCCAACCTAGTATGGAAGGCCAACATTCAAATTCAGGAAATACAAAGAACGCCACAAAGATACTCCTCCAGAAGAGCAACTCCAAGACATATAATTGCCAGATTCACCAAAGTTGAAATGAAGGAAAAATCTTAAGGGCAGCCAGAGAGAAAGGTCGGGTCACCCACAAACGGAAGCCCATCAGACTAACAGCAGAACTCTCGGCAGAAACTCTACAAGCCAGAAGAGAGTGGGGGCCAATATTCAACGTTCTTAAAGAAAAGAATTTTAAACCCAGAATTTCATATCCAGCCAAACTAAGTTTCATAAGTGAAGGAGAAATAAAATCCTTTACAGATAAGCAGATGCTTAGAGATTTTGTCACCACCAGGCCTGCCTTACAAGAGACCCTGAAGGAAGCCCTAAACATGGAAAGGAACAACCGGTACCAGCCATTGCAAAAACATGCCAAAATGTAAAGACCATCGAGGCTAGGAAGAAACTGCATCAACTAATGAGCAAAATAACCAGTTAATATCATAATGGCAGGATCAAGTTCACACATAACAATATTAACCTTCAATGTAAATGGACTAAATGCTCCAATTAAAAGACACAGACTGGCAAACTGGATAAAAAGTCAAGACCCATCAGTCTGCTGTCTTCAGGAGACTCATCTCACATGCAGAGACATATATAGGCTCAAAATAAAGGGATGGAGGAAGATCTACCAAGCAAATGGAGAACAAAAAAAAGCAGGGGTTGCAATCCTAGTCTCTGATAAAACAGACTTTAAACTATCAAAGATCAAGAGACAAAGAAGGCCATTACATAATGGTAAAGGGATCAATTCAACAGGAAGAGCTAACTATCCTAAATATATATGCACCCAATACAGGAGCACCCAGATTCATAAAGCAAGTCCTTAGAGACTTACAAAGAGACTTAGACTCCCATACAATAATAATGGGAGACTTCAACACTCCACTGTCAACATTAGACAGATCAACGAGACAGAAAGTTAACAAGGATATCCAGGAATTGAACTCATCTCTGCACCAAGCGGACCTAGTAGACATCTATAGAACTCTCCACCCCAAGTCAACAGATTATACATTGTTCTCAGCACCACATCACACTTATTCCAAAATTGACCACATAATTGGAAGTAAAGCACTCCTCAGCAAATGTAAAAGAACAGAAATTATAACAAACTGTCTCTCAGACCACAATGCAATCAAACTAGAACTCAGGATTAAGAAACTCAATCAAAATCGCTCAACTACATGGAAACTGAACAACCTGCTCATGAATGACTACTGGGTACATAACGAAATGAAGGCACAAATAAAGATGTTCTTGGAAACCAATGAGAACAAAGATACAACATACCAGAATCTCTGGGACACATTTAAAGCAGTGTGTAGAGGGAAATTTATAGCACTGAATGCCCACAAGAGAAAGCAGGAAAGATCTACAATTGACACTCCAACATCGCAATTAAAAGAACTAGAGAGGCAAGAGCAAACACATTCAAAAGCTAGCAGAAGGCAAGAAATAACTAAGATCAGAGCAGAACTGAAGGAGATACAGACACAGAAAACCCTCCAACAAATCAATGAATCCAGGAGGTGGTTTTTTTGAAAAGATCAACAAAATTGACAGACTGCTAGCAAGACTAATAAAGAAGAAAAGAGAGAAGAATTAAATGATAAAGGGGTATCACCACTGACCCTACAGAAACACAAACTACCATCAGAGAATACTATAAACACCTCTACGCAAATCAACTAGAAAACCTAGAAGAAATGGATAATTTCCTGGACACTTATACTCTCCCAAGACTAAGCCAGGAGGAAGTTGAATACCTAAATAGACCAATAGCAGACTCTGATATTGAGGTAATAGTTAATAGCCTACCAACCAAAACAAGTCCAGGACCAGATGGACTCACAGCTGAATTCTACCAGAGGTATGAGGAGCAGCTGGTACCATTCCTTCTGAAACTATTCCAAACAATAGAAAAAGGGGGAATCCTCCCTAACTCATTTTATGAGGCCAACATCATCCTGATACCAAAGCCTGGCAGACACACAACAAAGAGAATTTTAGACCAATATCCCTGATTAACATCAATGCAAAAATCCTCAATAAAATACGGGCAAACAGAATCCAACAGCACAACAAAAAGCTTATCCACCATGATCAAGTGGGCTTCATCCCTGGGATGCAAGGATGGTTCAACAAACACAAATCAGTAAATGTAATCCATCATATAAACAGAACCAAAGACAAAAACCACATGATTATCTCAGTAGATTCAGAAAAGGCCTTTGACAAAATTCAACAACCCTTCATGCTAAAAACTCTCAATAAATTCGCTATCGATGGAATGTATCTCAAAATAATAAGAGCTATTTATGACAAACTTACAGCCAGTATCATATTGATTGGGAAAAAACTGGAAGCATTCCCTTTGAAAACTGGCACAAGACAGGGATGCCCTCTCTCACCACTCCTATTCAACACAGTGTTGGAATTTCTGGCTAGCGCAATCAGGCAAGAGAAAGAAATAAAGTGTATTCAGTTAGGAAAGGAAGAAATCAAATTGTCTCTGTTTGCAGATGACGTGATTGCATATTTAGAAAACCCCATTTTCACAGCCTCAAATCTCCTTAAGCTGATAAGCAACTTCAGCAAAGTCTCAGGATGCAAAATCAATGTATAAAATTCACGAGCATTCTTCAACACCAGTAACATACAAACAGAGAGCCAAATCATGAATGAACTCCCATTCACAATAGCTTCAAAGAGAATAAAATACCTAGGAATCCAACTTACAGGGGATGTAAAGGACCTCTTCAAGGAGAACTACAAACCACTGCTCAGTGAAATCAAAGAGGACACAAACAAATGGAAGAACATTCCATGCTCATGCATAGGAAGAATCAATATTGTGAAAATGGCCATACTTCCCAAGGTAATTTTTAGATTCAGTGCCATCCCCATTAAGCTACCAATGACCTGCTTCAAAGAATTGGAAAAATCTGCTTTAAAGTTCATGTGGAAGCAAAAAAGACCCTGCATTGCCAAGACAATCCAAAGTCAAAAGAACAAAGCTGGAAACATTACATTACCTGACTTCAAACTATACTACAAGGCTACAGTAACCAAAACAGCATGATACTGATACAAAAACAGAGATACAGACCAATGGAACAGAACAGAGCCCTTGGAAATAATATCACACATCAACAGCCATCTGATCTTTGACAAACTTGACAAAAATAAGAAATGGGGAAAGGATTCCCCATTGAATAAATGGTGCTTGGAAAACTGGCTAACCATAAGTAGAAAGCTGAAACTGGATCCTTTCCTTGCTCCTTATACGAAAATTAATTCAAGATGGATTAGAGACTTGAATGTTAGACCTAAAACCATAAAAACCCAGAAGAAAACCTAGGTAATACCATTCGCGACGTAGGTATGGGCAAGGACTTCATGTCTAAAACACCAAAAGCAATGGCAACAAAAGGCAAAATTGACAAATGGGATCTAATTAAATTAAAGTGCTTCTGCACAGCAAAAGAAACTGCCATCAGAGTGAACAGGCAACCTACAGATTGGGAGAAAATTTTTGCAATCTACTCATCTGACAAAGGGCTAATATCCAGAATCTATAAAGAACTCATTTAAATGTATAAGAAACAAACAACCCCATCAAAAACTGGGCAAAGGATATGAACAGACACTTCTCAAAAGAAGACATTCATACAGACAACAGGTACATGAAAAAATGCTCATCATCACTCGACATCAGAGAAATGCAAATCAAAACCACAATGAAATACCATCTCACACCAGTTAGAATGGCAATCATTAAAAAATCAGGAAACAACAGGTGCGGGAGACGCTGTGGAGAAATAAGAACACTTTTACACTGTTGGTGGGTCTGTAAACTACTTCAACCCTTGTGGAAAACAGTGTGGCAATTCCTCAAGGATCTAGAACTAGAAATACCATTTGACCCAGTCATCCCATTACTGGGGATATACACAAAGGATATAAGTCATGCTGCTATAAAGACACATGCACACATATTCTTATTGCGGCACTATTCACAATAACAAAGACTTGGAATCAACCCAAATGTCCATCAGTGACAGACTGGATTAAGAAAATGTGGCACATATACACCATGGAATACTATGCAGCCATAAAAAAGGATGAGTTTGTGTCCTTTGTAGGGACATGGATGCAGCTGGAAACCATCATTCTCAGCAAACTATCGCAAGAACAGAAACCTTACCACCACATGTTCTTACTCATAGGTGGGAATTGAACAATGAGATCACTTGGACACAGGAAAAGGATCATCACACACCAGGTCCTATTGTGGGGAGGGGGTAGGGGAAGGAATAGCATTAGGAGATATACCTAATGTAAATGACGAGTTAGTGGGTACAGCACACCAACATGGCACATGTATATATATGTAACAAACCTGCATGTTGTGCACATGTACCCTAGAACTGGAAATATAATAATAATAAATAATAATAATAAAAGATACAGACCAGTATCTTACTGTGACCATGTGCTTTCATTTCTTGTGTGTAACTACCAGAAGTTATATCTTTTGTTAACTACATACATTTAACTTTATATTATGAAATCATTCTCTGTATCCCTGGTAATCCTCTTTAATCTCAAGTCTACCTTACCTAATATTACTATAGCTACTCTTTTGGTTAGAGTTTGGATGACATATATTTTCTCAAGTTTTTATTTTTCACCTACCTATATTTAATTGGGCTTTTTATATGCAACATGCGCTTTAATCCTTTTTAATTGAATCTCTACATGTCATCAATTTCACAGTATACTTTTCTATTTTTGTTTTAAAAGTCATTTTGCTTTTGAGCATGTTAAATGATAAAATCATGCATTTATATTTATTTTTGTAGCTACCATTTTCAGGACTCTGCTTTCCATTTTGTTGATCCAGATTTCTGTTCTAGTTAATTTTCCTGCTGCCTCATGGACTTCTTTACATATTGTAGTTTAGGCCTACTATTGACGAGTTCTTTCAGTTTTGTAGGTCTCAAACAATCCTTAATATTCCTCATTTTTGAAAAATAAAGTATTTTTTTCTTTAAAGAATTTTAGGTTGACATTTGAATACTTTCTTTAAAGATATTGCTGTACTGTTTTCTGTCTGTTTTTTGAATTGTGTCCAAAAATAAACCTTTTTTTTTCTGTCCTTAATTTGCATTTTTCTGCATGTTGTATTTGTCTCTTCTCTAGATTATAATGCACTATGGAGAAGTATCTTCATATTTCATGTGCATTGGGTTAATTGGCATTCTTGGATCTGTAGATTCAAAGCCTTCATCAAATTTGAAGAAAGGTTGACTGGTTTTCTTTAAATATTATTCTGTCTTCTTTTCTCCTTGGACTTTAATTACATATTTACCAGCTACAAGTTTTTCATTGGCTCCAGAAGTTGTGTTTACTATTTTTTTCCAGTCTTTTTCCTTTTTGTATTTTGGATATTTTCTATTGCTATGTATTCAAGTTACCAAAACTTTTCTTCTGTAATATCTACTTTTTAAAAGTTCAGGTAATTTATATTTTAACTCTAGAATTGTTCAGATCTGGCTGAGCACGGTGGCTCACCCCTGTAATCGCAGCACTTTGGGAGGCTGAGTTGGGCAGATCACAAGGTCAGATGGAGACCATCCTGGCTAACACAGTGAAAGGCCTGTCTCTACTAAAAATACAAAAAGCCGGGAGTGGTGGTGGGCGCCTGTAGTCCCAGCTACTCGGGAGCCTAAGTCAGGAGAATGGCTTGAACCCAAGAGGTGGAGCTTGCAGTGGGCCAAGATCACGCCACTGTACTCCAGCCTGGGCAACAGAGTGAGACTCTTGTCTCAAAATAAATAAAGAAAGAATTGTTCAGACCCCAAAAAGTATCTGAGAAACCTGCCAAAAAACAAACTCTCATTGTATAAACATAGTAGGCAAAGAGTCAAAAAATCAGCTTAAAAGTAGCTTAGAGATAAGAGGCAGTACAAATCTCTACAGTTGTCCTGTTGTCATCCACGAGTGCCTGATATATAAGTCTTAAGAAACTCATGTCCTCGTCACACTGAACTTGTTCAAGTCATTTGTTGTCTCTGTTGTTTTTTTAGGATTCTGGGTTTTTCTCATTTCGACTCATACTTTGTGACTGGATGTCAGGCATTTTGAACTTTATCTTATTGACTTCTGGACATTTTTGCATTTCTACACATAATTTTGAGCTCTATTCTATGATATAGTTAATTGCTGGGTAACAGTTTGGTCTTCTTTGTCTTGCTGCTAAAATTTGTTAGGTGGAACCAGAGCAGCATGTTGCCTAAAACTAATTTTTCACTCAATACTAAGGCAGAATACTTATGACTACTTTATCCAATGCTTCTTTTATTTATGAGATATTTTATTGTGGCTAACAAAAACAGAATTATTCATAACTTTATGTCAGCACTAGATTTTTTTCCAATTCTTTTAGATGGTTATTTCCTCTCCCTTAGTTTCTTCACAACTGCACCTGTAAGTCTTTGCCTTAAGACTTGCGGTGACTCTCTACATTTCTCCAGAATTCTACGTGTAGCTCTCTCCTCTCTGTTACTCTGCCCTGCTTAGTCTTGTCACCTTGGCCTTCCTGGGCTCTCAGCTTTATCTCTTCATCTTATGGCGACCACCAGGCTCCACCTGGGTGCCTCATCATGTGTCATGGTCTAAGAACTTCTCAGGTGCTAAGTTAGGTAATCATAAGGCTCACTTCATTTGTTTCCCACCTTGCAGGGATCACTATCATCCATATTTTGATGTCCACTACCTTGAAAACCATTGTCTTGTGTATTTTCTATAATGTTTGATTTCATAAAGGTGGGTATTTTTTAATCTCTGTTGCTCCATGGTAGTCTAAAGAAGAAATCCCTTTACAATGGATTTTATTTCAAAAAAAAGTCCTCCTCTATAAAGTATTTTCTTCGTATATTAATCTTTTTTCCTAACACATGTACAAATTAGTATTTTCTTCAGAGGGGGTAATTGTTTATTTTGTATTTTTACAGACTGACATGATTTTGTCATTGCCATAGTCACCGTATTGCTAATTTAAAATCTAGTTTCTACAATCCTCTTCCTTTCATCTTCTCTACTTGCCTCTGGTTAAAGAGTACACACAGTACGAAAAATTCCTTTTATTGTGTCAAAACAAATATTCAGTCATTTTTGATATCCTACTTTTATTTCAGGTGAAGCAGTCTCTCTCTATTGAGGAAGAGTCAATAAAGATGACTTTTGAATTATGAACTGAAATGTGTTACCCAGTGACACTCAGAAACTGGTTTCAGTTTCACCCTTTAGAGTTACAAAGCACCTATGATACAGAAATTACCCCAAAGTTTTCTTCTTTGAAAGGCCACAGCACTTCGCCCTAAATATTCAAGCAAATAGGTGGTGACAATCTGTCAATATAGTAGGAATTATAGTGTTATGTAGTGGAGCAAATTCTCAGATTCAGTAGAAATTTCATCTGGATAAACTTTAAGAGTTTTTCAAATGCTGAGACTCTATGGTACTTATTTTCTGAGACATGCATAGAGTATAGGAGCCTTAGTCCTTTTATGTGCCAATCATACAAAGAAAAAATATCAAAATAAACAAATTTCTCATTTTGACATTTTTATCCTAAAAGTTAATAGTGGTATAGTAGATGTATGTACATACATGTGTGTGTGTGTATATTTATATACACATGCACATATAACGTGTATTAATATATACACATGCATACATGTATGCATGTATACTAATCTGAATTAAATAGTATTCAAACAAAATATTCTACATCTATTCTATGAAGAAAGTCATCAAATTTAATACTTGCTATTTTGTATATCCTTGACAATGGCGTTCTCAGGTAAGCTTTGTTTTTAAGAATATTTTTCAACATAGGCCTGACTAAATCCTGACGGGTGAGTAGATGATGGTCAAAGGAGACTGAGAAGAAAGTTATGTACTTAGAGGTAGTATAATAGCATGAACAAAAACATGAAAAAGCAAGAGGGTTTGAGAAACCATAGCCATTTTGTATTAATTGAATGATGAAGTGGGAAATGATTTTACGTTAGCATTACACTTCTAGAACAATATTGTCAGCTTGTTCTGAACAATATATTTACTCCTTGAAAGGAATAAACAAGTATGTAGTAATGTCAACTCTGAGATGTTCTTAGGAGGCTGGAGACTGGTCTATCCAAATGAGAGTAATATTCTCTAGAAATGAAAGAGAGAACAACAAAGGTAAAATGTGAAAGGAACTGGAAAAATGACCTGAAGGAAAATTGCAGAGCTTTATCATGCGGATGAACATAAGAGAGAAAATATAAATTTATCTTATTAGGTTTGACCCACCTATTTTTTTTATTTTTTTCACTCAAGTTTCAGTGAACCTAAGTGAATAAAGATTTACAAATAACTTATTCCTCTGAGAAATGTCAGTGTGTTCTGTAATAAAAGGGGACCACAGTCTAAATCAAAAGGTGCTTTTTTACAGTGACCTCCATGTACTTTCATCTTCAAGTTTCTGCAATGCCGTATTTTGATTGTATTTGAGTGTTAAAATGTAACTCATTCTGTCTCAGTTCAGCTGAGACTACAGAAAGAGGAGAATGGGTACCTAGAACCCCTACATCCTAAAGCAAGCTGCTGCTAGACAACATATGTATTGCAAAGTGAGGCTATAAAACCTGCTTCTACTAGCATTAGCGGTCGTTCACCCCACCTGTAAAATGGTGGGGTGTGAAGAGTCCATAGAGAGTCCCTTTGGATAGCAAAATTGGAATTCTATGCATTTCCAAGCACTCTAACTTGCCATCCTTTCCATGGGGGAAGTGAGGAGGGCCTTTCCCACTCCAAACAAAGAAGCAAGCAAACAAAAAACAACAATAAAACAGGACATCTGTTCACGCTTTGGAGTTCTAATAGTGTTTACCTCTTACCACAAACTGTCTAAAGATGAAAATCATTCTGGAGCTGCACCTAAATAGCACTATAGAGAAAGAAGATTGAGCTGAATTTCCTACTACACTTCAGTAAAGGTGAAGAAAGCACATACTACTCCAAAGATCAGCATTATTAGTGGGAGAGAGTCAGCCTGGACTTTCTAATAGAGACCCTGCCAAAGAAAAGATGACCAGGAAAAAAGAAACAAACATTGAGAGAGCATGAGGGTGTGGGGTGGGAAGAGATGATCACTGCAGGAAGACTAGGGGCTGGCTAAGGGAGGGGAGTCTTCAATGCTTACCCAGAGAAGAAGAGAACAAGCATGAGAATCATCTCTGAAAGCAAATAAATAAAACCAAAAGACAAAATAGAAACTCTGGAGAGAAAGAAACAACAATTAAGTGCTTCCACTTTCTGCAGAATAAATAATTGCCAGATTATAAAGGCAGGCACATAATATGCTTTTCTCCTAGGAAGAGGATAACTAGGTGATAGGATAACACAGACCACACCCATCCTACACTACAGCATTCTAATACTGAGGATGTCCAAGGTAGGTGGTGGGTGTGGTGGTTAAAACTGTTAAAAATTAATTGAAGCACAGAGAACTGCTTTAAAAAAAAAATTACAATGGACATACATATTAACGTATGAAGTAAGAATGTGCTTGGGACAGCAAGGGACAGAAATAGGAGATGTGCTTGCAGATGCATTCAATGTCAGAAAAAGATCAAATCCAGACAAGTCTATAAAGGGACACAGGCAAAAATAACATTGATTTACAGAGATAAAATAGCTAGGGATAAACCTAAATAGAAATGTGCAATACCTATGTGAAGAAACCTTTAAAATCATTTTAAAGGCCTCAAAGGAAGGCTTGAACAATGTTCTTGAAGAGGAAGGATAAATAATGAAAGGATGTCAACTCTAAGTTGTTAAATTTAGCATGATGCAAATAATAATACCAATAGTTTTTCTCACATCCCTTGAGGGAGAACAAGGACTTGATAAAACAGTTTACTTAAAAAATCATACCAAGAGATGCAAACACCCAAGAAATTTTGAACAAGGAAAAGCAATGGCTAGCCATAATAGATATTAAAACATATTTCCCAATAACTAAGTAGGATTGACATAAATTTTATTGACATGAAATAATATTGTCTGTCTCTAGAAAGGTTAATAAGGAGAATAAGAAGTCCAAAAATAAGCCCAAATATATATAAGGATTGAATATATTTTATAGGGTTGTCTCAAGTCCTGTGGATAATTAACTGAATCATTAGGTCAGTGGTATTAGGAACACTGGGGGTTATTTGGAAAAATTTGAAGGTGGTGTCCTCCTTCTTTGTACATAATATCACAATGAATTCCAAGTGCATCACAAATTCGAACATTAAAAAACTGAAAATCATAAAAATACATGAGAAAAACAGAGAATTACTTTATGTCATTCCAGCTGCTGAGGCCTTTCTATGATTCAAAACATAGAGGCTATGAAAGGTTGTTTTTTAAAGAATAAAGTCAACAGCATTAAAAGTATCACATATATGAAGAAATACCATAACCTAAGCCCAAGAACAAATTAAAAGCTGAGAAAACATTTGCAATGTATATTGCAAAGGATTAAGAACTGCCAGAAATAACTAAGAAAAATATTAACAAATCAATAGAAAAATGAACACAGGGTATGAATAGGTAATTCAAATAAATGGAAATGTAAATACCTCTTAAATATTACAGCATGCTCAATCTCAATTTACTAAGAAAACACAAGTAATATAATGATATTTATTTTTCATCAATCCACATGACCAAAACATGTAAGTCCAGTAACATCATGTTATTGAGGTTGTATAGCAATATTGCCATTGGGAATATAAATTTATAAAATTATCAAAAAGGAAAATTTGACTAACTCTTTTAGATGCATAAATTCAAAGGGTCTGTTAATCCAGTAATTCTAATTCCTCTATTTGGCTCTAGCCAAATATTTTCACATATATGACATTATATAATTAAACCTGCCCAACAATGGAAGAGTTTTATTACACATTCAAGTTTTCTAATCAATAGAAACGAAACAACCTTGACTTTATTTCACTATGAATAGTATGTCCTCAAAAACTAACTGTCCAAGAGAGCAGCAGTTCCAGAGAAGCCAAATACTTTGAACCCGTAGCTATCTCTGACCTCCTGGATAATCAGCAGTTTGTAGGCAAACCATGTCTCATTGTATCTTTTTAGCATTTGGCAGAAGACCTTTTCAAATAGGTGTCCAACAGTTGTTTGCTGATGAATAATAGGTGAAAGAACAAAGTGCATTAGCAATAAAGCTCTTTTTGCCTCTCTACCTTTTCTAGCTGTATTTAGATTGAAAGCTATGTATTATTGGGAATTGTCTACTCCCACTGGAATATGAGTTCCTCAATGGGAGAGAGCCTCACAGAATTATCATCATTGTGTTTCAAGCACATAGAACATTGTCTTATACAAAGCAGACAACAAATATGGTTTAAGAGAGTGGAATAAATGAAGCAAACATCGTTTCATAGTCCATTTGGCACTGCCATATATTTTCCTTGATATACCTGCCTCTTAATTTCTGTTTAACTCCTGGTTACCATCTGCACTTTGGATAGACATTTTCTAATATCTGACTATTCCCATTTGGGCCAGTTTTACACTTGTTCTTTTATTTAGAATATCCAATTATTTTTAGAAGTTTTAAAACTTAACAAAATATTTTGCCTCCATAAATAATATTTAATTGAGGATTCTTCCTGAAAACATGCAAATATAAATTTATTTTGCTTTTTAATTTATCTTGGACATTAACAAAGCCAAGTGCATGTAGAGTAGTTTTAGTGACTACACAGGATTTATAAAAGCCATGGCTACTTGGGTGATGGTAGTAAAGTCACAAAGATAAAAATATTACTTTTGCAGATTAGAATAATTCAGGACATGAAAATTTCCCAGTCATAAAAATACATAAAAAAATGAAAAGATGTTCTCTAGAACAATAATAACTCTCTCTACTCATGCCCTTCTATTCCGTATTTCAAGTGTCATGTCTCTTTCTTTTGATCTTTCATTTATGGCTGAGTTACCTGATCTCTTAGTAAATTATTTAAAGACTCCACCAAATAGAACACGGGTTCTGTTAACAATAAAGATGTAGAGGCAGCCGGGATAAACACAAGGTCAAGCCTTTTCTGCCGGAGTTATGTTAGTCTCATATCTAGACAGTGTTATTGTCTCAAAGCCATTTTAGCAATGATTTGCTGGCCTTGTGGAGACCTTGTTAGGAGTACTGTATTTTAATGGCTACATTAAATTTGATTGTCCCATTATTTAAGGACCTGTCGTATTTTGTCTCTCAAAAAATGACAGCTATTGGTGATTAAAGATGAGTCCAACTCCATCCCTTCAAGTCTTTTATTGAAGGATGGCTACTAAATAAATAATAATTAATATTTAATAAAATAAACTGAATGATGAAAGTGCCTTTGAGCATGCTCTTCTTCATTCACTGTCCAACTACAATTTATCACCTAGTCAGAAACCTCTGCCTTTTTCTGATCCACTCCCTTTGGAGTTGTAAACCACTGTTTCTTACTTTCATAGCACGCCGAGAATAACTATCAGAACAAATTACAATGTGTTATCATCATTGCTTAATTTGTAATATTCTATATGAAACGTTTTTAAAGATAGGGATAGTATCTTTTACTTTTGTGTCTTTGAATCTACCACAGAATGTGGCAAATAAAAGCTAAAAACACAATTGTGAGAGGAATAAGCACATGAAAAGGATCTTTCAATTAAACCCAGAAGTGTGAACAAAAATATATAAAAATTGATGAATGCAAGGAATTATAATGAAAGTTGCAAGCTACTGTTAATAGTTAACTTAACGCTATGTTTTTATTGTTAATACCACATTTTAATATCAATTTATTATTTACCTAATAGTTGTCGCTAAAATTATACTTTTATTTTAAAGAAACTAACTTCCTTAGGTTTATGCTGTAAAATCCCTTTAGCAGCCTGGAGTCTCTTATGTGTGGGTGCATGCTGTCAATTACCTGATAGCAATGGGTTCATCACTACACCCCAGCACCAGGTACAGTAGATGCAGTATTATCAATGTAGAAAAGCTCACTTCTATTAAGAACCTGTGTGTTTCTAACAACAGTTATGCTATCATTTATTAAATATATCTTATTAGCGCATTTAACTTATAGGAATCCATATTCCTATAATTTGAAGAAAACAAAAAACAACTTCTCATTTTTACTGATGTATAGCATGTAGAGTAGTGTACAAACCATAAGCTTTCATGTCTATATGCCATCGAAAATATACACTTGTAAATGAGTAGGAAATTATCACCATCCTAGAAACTTCCCTTGTGACCCTCATCAATCTTGACTTCTTTCTCCTCCCCAAAACACTCCTATCCTGATATCTGACACATAGGATTCATATTTCCTTTATGGGAAAAGTGTATATGTGTGAGTATATTTATGTCATATTTTATGTCTTTATTTGTAGATAAAAGATATGAAATTGCACCTTATGTATTATTTCATCTTTTATTATTGTGTATGAGATGCATCCATATTGTTCCATGTTATATGTGGGAGTAGTTTGTTATCATGGCTGTTAAATATCTTAGTAATTGAATATTCCACAATGTATGTACATAATTATTTTGTTTATGAACATTTCATTTGTTTCCCATTTGGGCCTGTTATAAAAGCACTGTCATATACATTCTTATCCATATTTTTTGACACATATATACATATACATATATTTCTGTTTGCTCTATATCAAGGAGAGAGAGTGTGTGTATATGTGTGTGTGTAAAAATGCATGTTTATCCATGCTAGAAAATGAATTGAAATTAAGAAGTAAATTAAGTAATGAAACATGAAGTAATCTTTCATATTGGTAAAACCTGAGGAAGAAATATATAAGCAATTCTAAGATTTACCATACATTGATTAATAACTGAAAATCTGGCTAGATGACCGGGTGGTAATTCTGTCATTGGTATCAGGAAGAAATACAGAAACGAATAAGAAATAAATATTAATTTTAAAAGTGTAGAGAAACATAAAAGTATCTAGGGAAGACTGTTTTACTGATTCAGTGCTGCATTTATAATTTACCCCAAGATGAGAAATGGCTCTACTGTAGTCATTATGAAGGTTAAGCTTTCCACAAATTTTTTAATTTACCCCCACAAAAAACCCAGCCTGTTATTGTGCAAACTTTACAGATAAGAAAACTAAGTCTCAGTGAATGTAGGTAGAAAACTTAAATCAAAATGTATTAAGTCATAACTCACTGAAGCAAAAACTAACAACTACATCTACTCTGGGAAAGTGGGGGGCAAACTAGTGTCAGGATAAGAAAAAAATCTGAATTGTAACTGATGTATTGCCAGAGGCTTAATGTGGGAAAGCCTGAGAGTTAAATAAAACAATGTATTCAATCAAATGTTCTTGTGTGTGTGTGTGTGTGTGTGTGTATAGAGAGAGTATATAAGTTTGCTTACATACATGTGAGTAAAAGGAATGACAGCAATGATACAAGCGATGGGAGGGAGAAAATAGGATTATTTTGTCATTTGAAAGTACACACTATCCATTGGTCAGTATAGTGTTATGTGAAAGGGGGCTTGGATTAGTTGTGAATGTATGTTGCAAACTATAGCAAACCCCTCAAAATGTTTTTAAGATGATACTTTGTATGCTAAGGAATGAGAGAAAAATACAATTATGCAAACCACATAATTAAAATCACAAAAGTTAAAAAAACAGAAGACAAAATAGGAATAGGAACAAAGAACAAGGGCAAGAACAGAAAACAGTAACAAATATGGTAGATATTAGTTCAAGTATATGAGTAATCACTTTCAATGTCAACGGTCTAGATGTTCCAAGGGAAAAACAAAAATTGTCAGAGAGAAAAAGACCAAACTACATATTGTCTGTAAAAAACCCACTTAAAATATAAAGACATATGTAGATTAAAAACAAATGGATGAGGAAAGATATACCTTGCTAATACTAATTTTGGAAAATCAGCATAGGTATATTAATTTCAGACCAAGCAGGCTTCCAAGCAAATATAAAAATTAAAATAGGTAAAAAGTCATATTACATGATGATAAACGGGTAGATTCTCAAAGAAGAAATGGCCACCCTTAATGTGTATGTGTCAAAGCATCAGAATATGCGAAGCAAAAACCATTAGAACTGTGAAAATTGGATAAATCTAATATTATAGTTGGAGACATCAACAAACCCTCTATCAGAAACAGACAGATCCAGCAGACAGAACATCAGTAAGGACACAGGCGAACTCAGTGAAACTATCAATCAACTGAATATAATTGACACCTATGGAAAATTTCATCCAATAGCAGCAGAATATAAACTCTTCCCAAGCTAACACGGAAGGAACATTTATCAAGATAGGCCACATTCTGGTCCATAAAACATACTTTAACATATTTAAAAGAATAGAAACATAAAATGTCTTCTTTCAGACCACATGGAGTTAAACTAGGAATCAATAATAGCAAGATAACTGAAAAATTTTGACACCCATAGAAATTAAACAATACACTTCTAAATAAAATATGAGTTGAAGAAATCTCAATAAAATAATAAAACACTTTTGACTAAATAAAAACGGAAACACAATTTATCAAAATTATCCTGATTTCATTACTACACATTGTATACATGTATCAAAATATCACACACACCCCCAAAATATGTGCAACTATTGTAAATCAATACAAATATAGGAATCAGCAAAAGCAGTGCTTAGAGGAAATGTATAGCATTGAATTCATATATTAGAAAAAAAAGAAGTATCTAAAATCAGTCATTTAAGCTTCCCCCTTAGGAAACTAGGAAAAGTAAAGTGGATTAAATCCAACGTGTAACAGAGAGAAGCAATAACTATTAGAACAGTAACCAATAAAATTGAAAATAGGAAATCCACAGAAGAGAAAACCCATAAAATCACAAACTTGTTCTTTAAAATGAAAAAATAAAATGATAAGTTTTTGGCCAGGCTAAGTAAAATAGAGAAAAAACAAAAATTACTAATGTCAGAAATGAAAGAAGGAACATCACTAAAGATCTTATGGACATTTAAAGGATAAAAAAGAATAATATGAACAACTTTAGGTTCATACTCTTCTTTTATTTTTATTTTTATTTTTTTTTTAGATGGTGGCTCACTCTGTTGCCCAGGCTAGAGTGCAGTGATGTGATTTCGGCCCACTGCAGTCTCTGCCTCCCAGGTTCAAGCAATTTTCTCACCTCAGTCTCCTGAGTAACTGGGATTATAGGCATGTGCTACCACGCTTGGCTAATTATTTTGTATATTTTAGAGATCGGGTTTCACCATGCTGACTAGGCTGTTCTTGAACTCCCGACCTCAAGCAGTCCACCTGCCTCGTCCTCCCAAAGTGCTGGGATTACAGGGGTGAGCCACCATGCCCATAGGCCCACATCTTTGATAACCTAGATGAAACGAGTCAGTTCCTTGGGGGCGGTGGTGGGGGGAAAAATCTGCCAAAATACACATAAGAAGAAATAGACAATTTGGATTGTCTTATGTCTATTTAAAATTGAATAAAAATTAATAACCTTCCAAACAGAAAGCACCAAGCCCAGTTTGGTTCACTAGTAAATTCTTCCAAACATGTAAGGAAGAGATTATGCCAAGTTCTTTACAATTTTTATTAGTAGAGGCAGAGGTAATACTCTAACTCATTCTTTGAGGCTTGCATCATACTAATACCAAAATCAGATAAAAAAGTTTTCAAAAAATGTAAAATCACAGACCAATAACTCTCATAAAGACAGATTCAAAAATCCTCAGCAAATTCTTAGCAAGTTGAATCCAACAATGTATAAAAAGTATTACATACCAAGAGCAAAAGGAGCATCCCACGTATGCAAGACTCCTTCAGCATTCAAAAATCAATTAGCAGAATCCACCGTCAGAATACACTAGAAAAGAAAACAAAATGATCACATCAACAGATGCAGACAAAGCCTTTGACAAACTCCAACAACTATTTGTGTTTAAAAAAAAAAAAAAAAAAAACAACTCAGTGAACTACAAATGAGGGGGACTTCCTCCAATTGATAAGGTATACCTACAGAAAACTCACAGCTCACACCACACTAAATGGTGAGAAACTAGAAGCATTTCCACTAAGATGAGAAACAAGACAAGTATGAGTCCTCTCTCTACTCTTTTTCAATATTGTACTAGCAGTACTGGCTAACATAATAAGAGAAAAAAAATAAAGCACATAGATTGGGAAGAAAGAAATAAAACTGTCTTGATTTTAGATGAGTCTAAACAATGTCAAAAATCTGAAAGAATCAGCAAAAATCTCCTGGAACTAATATACTTCATAGAAACTTCATAGAAAGGTTAAAATATGAAAATCAACTTCTTTCCTATATACCAGCAATGAACTAGTGGAATTAAAAATTGAAAACACAATACTATTTATATTAACATTAAAAAATGAAATAGTTATAATAAAATATGTATGAGATCTATATGAGGAAAACTATAAAATTCTGATCAAAGAAATCAAAGAATAACTAAATAAATGAAGAGATATTTCATGTTCACGGATAGGAAGATTCAATGTTGTCAAGTTCAGTTTTTCCAAAATTGGGCAATAAATTCAATTCAATTTTAATTAAAATCCTAGCAAGTTATTTTGTGTATAACAAACTGATTCCAAAATTTATATGTAGAGGCAAAGAGCCCAGAATAGTCGATCCATATTGAAAGTATATAGAATTGAAGGAATGAAAATCTGTACTTCAAGATTTACTATGAAACTCAGTAATCAAGAGATTGTAATAGTGGTGAAAAATTAGCTAAATAGATTAATGGAACAGAAAAAAGAGCCAAGAAATAGATCCACATAAACATAATCCACTGTTCTTTTTAATTTTATTTAAAAAAATTCATTTTAAGCTCCAGGGTACATGTTCAGGATGTGCAGTCTCCTTACATAGGTAAACATGTGCCATGGTGGTTTGCTGCACCTTTCAACCCATCACCTCAGTATTAAGCCCAGCATACATTAGCTATTTTTCCTAATGCTCTCCCTCCCACCACTGGTAAGTCTCAGTGTGTGATGTTCCCCTCCATATGTCCATGTGTTCTCGCTGTTCAGCTCTCACTTACAAGTGAGAATACGCAGTGTTTGGTATTCTATTCCTGCATTAGTTTGCTGAGGATAATGGGTTCCAGCTCCATCCACAATCTTACACGGGACATGATCTCTTTCCTTTTTATGGCTGCATACTCTTCCATGTTATATATGTACCACATTTTCTTTATCCAGTCTATCAGTCATGGGCATTTGGACTGATTCCATGTCTTTGCTATTGTGAATAGTGCTGCAGTGAAATGGAATTGCTGGGTCAAATGGTATTTCTGGTTCTAGATCTTTGAGGAATCACCACACCATCTTCCACAATGGTTAAACTAATTTACATTCCCACCAACATAGTAAAAGTATTGCTATTTCTCTGCAACCTCACCAGAATCTGTTGTTTCTTGAATTTTTAACAATCACCATTATGACTGGCATGAGGTGGTATCTTATTGTGGTTTTAATGTTCATTTATCTAATGATCAGTGATGTTGAGCTTTTTATTCATTTTTGTTGGCCTCATGAATGTCTTCTTTTGAGAAGTGTCTGTTCATGTCCTTTGCCCACTTTTTAATGAATTTGCTTGTTTATTTTCTTGTAAATTTGTTCAAGTTCCTTAAAATTAACTCAAATAGATTAAAGACTTAAATGTAAAACCCAAACTATAAAATTCCTAGAAGAAAATCTAGGCAATATCATTCAGGACTTAGGAATGGGCAAAGATTTCATAATGAAATCACCAAAACCAATTGCAACAAAAGCAAAATTTGACCAATGGGATCTAATTAAATTAAAGAGGTTCTGCACAGCAAAATAAACTATCATCAGAGCAAACAGGCAACCTACAGAGTGGGAGATAAATTTTGCAATCTACCCATCTGACAAAGGTCTCATAATCAACTGATCTTTTATCATTCAGCAGAGCCAAGACCATGGAACAAAGGTAGTACTTTCAACAAGTAATACTGGAACAACTGGATATACACATGTCAAAAAATAAATCTAGACAGACTACAAGCTGTGCCTAAGAAGTAACTCAAAGTGATCACAGGCTTACATGTAAAACGAAAAACTATAAAACTACTAGAAGATAACACAGGAGAAAATATAGGTGA
>NW_022313407.1:0-3897 GCF_002776525.5 Piliocolobus tephrosceles
TTTTTTTTCCAGATTCAGAGAAAGGGGCATCTTCTGTCTCATGCTTTTAAAGCCTCTAAGAATTATTTTCTTTAGTAGATCTCCCTTCAGGTTTACAGTGAGAGCCAATGACCACTTTGTCACTTTGTCACAATCTGTACAGAATGTAGAGATTGCTGTACAATCTGACTGCTCTTCCATTGCTTTTGGAGACACAGAAATATTTGTATTTTTGAGGAGCTCTATGTTAAAGTAGCTTTTTCAGATATTCTTTTTGCACCATATCAAAAATGTGTAAGGTAGGTGGTGGACATTTTGGAATTTGGGTTCAGAAATCCCAGGAGCTCCAGGGACAGACATTGCATTGTTCTCCTTAATAATTTTGAATACTTTAGAGGTTGTAAATGTGATTCCACAAAAATTCTTACTCAGCAATTTCATCAGAACAACAAGTATTTTTCTAAATATGAAAAAAGTAATGTTATTTTACTTCATAATGTTATTGTTTTAGTATAAACTGAGATTTGTAATTTAAACTTTATATGTGCGTATTTTCAAATTAAAGTTTGAAGAATGGGTGTCCAACCTGTTGACTTCCCCGGGCCACAAGGGACACATATAAAATACACTAACACTCATGATAACTGATGAGCCTAAAAAAAAAAAAAAAAAAAAAAAAAAAAAAAAAAAAAAAAAAAAGGTTCATGCACAGATTTCACAATATTTTTCACCACAGATAAGCAAAACAGTTGTCTCATTCAAAAGACTGGTTGCACACAAGTGGTTGAAAGTATGCACTCACCTTCTAGATTTTTAAAATGCCTTATATCATTAATGAGCTTAGAACATTGCTCAGCATATATTAAGCCATTATTATTTTATTAATAACTATTATGATATAATATTTTACTTAGTAGGAAGCCTGCCGGGATTGTGTCATCAAGATATAGCTGTATATAAAAATGTGTAAGGTGATACATATACACACACCTACATATATTGTTTATGTATATAGTCAGTTGATAGGTTCTAGGAAGCTGTAACAATAATTTGATAGGCATCTCCATTGTGAAATAAAATATAGTCAAGTTGATGAACACATCAACTTGTATAGTCAGCTGACAGGTTCTTGGAAGCTTTAACTTGTAAGTGAAGCAACATATTGCTTAAGGAAACAAACTTTACCACAGTTTGATTGATAAAAACAAAAGATATGCTATGGCATATAGCAACATTGTTTCATTTGAAAAGGCAGTTTTCAAGGACCTATTCTGAACATCAAGTGAAGACTAACTATATGACTGTGTTTGTGTCACATGGACTTTTTGGATAGACAAAAATTATATAATCATATATTTAATATGTACAATACAAAAGTTTGATACGCATGTACATTGTGATATAAAATATACTCAAGTTGATGAACACATCTGTTACCTCACATAGATAACCCTCTTTTGTAATAGGAACACTTAACGTCTACTGTTGTGGTAAATTTTAAGCATACTTTACAGTATCACTAACTATAAACAATGCTATTTCATGATCTAATGGTAATGTACATTAGCTTTCTTAGACTTGGCCAATTTATGACTATATTTGTACTTTTTGAAAAACAATTTATGACTATATTTGTACTTTTTGAAAAACATCTCCTCACATTCCCACCCTTGGGCACTAACAACCACCCTTCCACTCTCTGCTTCTATGAGTTTACATTTTTAGATTCCCCATCTAATTGACAACATGTGGATTATTTGTCATTCTGTGTTTGGCTATTTCATTCAGCATAATGTCCTCTAGGTCTATCTATGTTGTAAATGACTAAATTAGCATCAATCTCTTGATGCCACGGGTTGCTTTTCCGGAGTCTTGAGCCTAGAAACTCCATCTCCTGATTCTGATTTTCAGAGAAGAAAAGCAGCTGCTTAGCATTTGGGTGGGACATTGGTTAATTGTTACTAATATATTACAAATTTCAGCCTGGTGTTAAGTATCAGAAGGAGAAAATGCTTCCTATTTAAGTGAAATCTCAAACTGGTGGAAATCTACCATATTTTTTGTTATTCAGATGCAGTGAGGCACTGGCTAAGTGAGTACAATAAACAAGTTCACTTAATTACAAACACATGCCTAAATTCCATTGTTTGGTGATTCGACTTTACTTTTACGTTCTAGCTTTAATTTTAAACTCTGGAAGAACCACTTCTAAACTCTGTAGCCCTTTTGTATGTGCCTATCTGGTAGCTGCAACTTGTTTATCTTCTTTCTGCTTTTCTTACTCACTTACTCTACTTACTAGGTATTTAACAATTGTCTTTAAAAGTAACGTCCTTTCTTGCTTAAAATTTTAACCCTAGTGGACATTATTTGGGAAAAAAACATTTTTATGGCACCTCTAGATAAGTAATTATATCACCTGCACATGATTCCCATATTTTCTTACATGCCTGTTCCTCATAGGTGGAAAAGGGCACTTCATTGTACTCTTCTCTCTTTATTTGCAAGAGTGTTTTTTCTATCCCATCCCTTTAAATGACACATTGTCTCTCTTTTTTGTTACATTAAATTAATTAGGTCAGATGCTATTTTTCTCATCTATTCATTTGAAGAATATTTCCTTTCATATTGCTTCTAGGGCCTGTTTGCAAGCAACAAATTGCTTTTTGTTATTGTTGTTGTTCTTTTCTTCTCTTTTTGAACTATTTGTCTCATCACTCCAAGAAGCAAGAATTAGTTCTCATCATTAAGATCCCTTCAAGATTTCATCCACTTGTTTCTGCAGACTTGAATTACCATCACCTGGACCTGTTGTTACATCAGGAATCTCTAATTTCTAATGTTCTAATTTGGACACTCTGTTACCTGTCAGTTTGAATTTTTGCACTTAAAGAACATCTTTTAGTACTTGAGTACCCTAAAGTTTCATCTTTTGAACTGGTGTGAGATTTATTATTATTGATCTCTCCATTGATGAAGAAAATTAAGCAATATGTAAACTATATTCTTTTTGTAATTTGTGTTTTCTGAATGTTCCACAGTAAATATTTACTACTCTTGTGATACTGCAAATTGCCAATCAGATGTATTTCTTTTTTTTTTTTTTTTTATACTTTAAGTTCTAGGGTACATGTGCATAGCGTGCAGGTTTGTTACATATGTATACTTGTGCCATGTTGGTGTGCTGCACCCATCAACTCGTCAGCACCCATCAATTCATCATTTATATCAGGTATAACTCCCAATGCAATCCCTCCCCCCTCCCTCCTCCCCATGAGAGGCCCCGGTGTGTGATGTTCCCCTTCCTGAGTCCAGGTGATCTCATTGTTCAGTTCCCACCTATGAGTGAGAATATGCGGTGTTTGGTTTTCTGCTCTTGTGATAGTTTGCTAAGAATGATGGTTTCCAGCTGCATCCATGTCCCTACAAAGGACGCAAACTCATCCTTTTTTATGGCTGCATAGTATTCCATGGTGTATATGTGCCACATTTTCTTAATCCAGTCTGTCACAGATGGACATTTGGGTTGATTCCAAGTCTTTGCTATTGTGAATAGTGCCGCAGTAAACATACGTGTGCATGTGTCTTTATAGCAGCATGATTTATAATCCTTTGGGTATATACCCTCTAGTTCTAGATCCTTGAGGAATTGCCATACTCTTTTCCATAATGGTTGAACTAGTTCACAATCCCACCAACAGTGTAAAAGTGTTCCTATTTCTCCACATCCTCTCCAGCACCTGTTGTTTCCTGACTTTTTAATGATCGCCATTCTAACTGGTGTGAGATGGTATCTCATTGTGGTTTTGATTTGCATTTCTCTGATGGCCAGTGATGATGAGCATTTTTTCATGTGTCTGTTGGCTGTATGAATGTCTTCTTTTGAGAAATGTCTGTTCATATCCTTTGCCCACTTTT
>NW_022313408.1:0-332 GCF_002776525.5 Piliocolobus tephrosceles
GGAAGGAAGGAAGGAAGGAAGGAAGGAAGGAAGGAAGAAAGGAAGGATGGAAGGAAGAAAGGAAGAAAGAAAGGAAGAAAGGAAGAAAGAAAAAGGGAAAGGGAGGAAGAAAAGGAAGGAAAGAAGGAAGGAAGGAAGGAAGGAAGGAAGAAAGGGAGGAATGTAAAGAAGAAGGGAGGGAGGAAGGGAGGAAGCAAGCAAGCAAGAAAGATGTATCCACATGTTTTAAAACATTAAGAAGACAAAAAAGTTTGAATTTGGAACTAAACTAGACCATTGATTGTCTGTAGACAAAAGGAATAGAAGGTTCCATCTCTGTTGCTTCTCTCTAC
>NW_022313408.1:432-8836 GCF_002776525.5 Piliocolobus tephrosceles
AAGGAAGGAAGGAAGGAAGGAAGGAAGGAAGGATGGAAGGAAGAAAGGAAGAAAGAAAGGAAGAAAGAAAAAAGGAAAGGGAGGAAGAAAAGGAAGGAAGGAAGGAAGGAAGGAAGGAAGGAAGAAAGGGAGGAATGTAAAGAAGAAGGGAGGGAGGAAGGGAGGAAGCAAGCAAGCAAGAAAGATGTATCCACATGTTTTAAAACATTAAGAAGACAAAAAAGTTTGAATTTGGAACTAAACTAGACCATTGATTGTGTGTAGACAAAAGGAATAGAAGGTTCCATCTCTGTTGCTTCTCTCTACAAACCTCCTATTAACATAGACTATTATGTATCGTATATAATAGGTCACTCTATAAACCCACTATATATATATTTGTGTTTATTTACTCAAGTTTTTTTTTTTTTTTTTTTTTTTCCTGAAGTCTCAGTTAGGTTCATGTTTAATTCAATTCATGCTTCATTTAGAAAATCAAGATTACAACTTTAAACAGGAAAAATTAGAAAATCTGGTAAGTCTGAGAAAACGTTATTTCTCTCTGTGGCTAGCGGAAAATAAAGACTTGCCAGAATAACCAACCTTCATTCTTTTGTCTACAATTTTCATTTGTTCCCTACATTTGTCCATTTTAATCCCAATAGCCTTATGTTTATATTCAAAATCATTAGTTGACATCAGGAAGTTTCTTCCTAGAGACATCCATTCCTGTTGCTTCTCTGTACAATTTTTCTATTAACATAGACTATAGCATATCACATATAATAGGTCACTCTCTAGTGATTAATTTATGTGTCAACTTGATTGGGCCATGGAGTACCCAGATATTTTATTCATCATTATTATGGGTGTGTCTGTGAGGGTGTGTCTGAATGAGATTAACATTTGACTTGATCATTGAGTAGAGAAGATTGCCTCTCTTACTGTGGAGGGACTACATCTGATCCATTGGATTTCTGAATAGAATAAAGGTGCTGAGTAAAAAGTAATTCATTCTCCGGTAAAATGTCTTCAAGGTTGGACATTGACATTCTCCTGCCTTCACAATAGAACTTACATCAGCAGTTTTTCTCCTTTCAGGCCTTTGGACTAGGATCAAAATTATACTGTTGACTTTCCTGGATCTCCAGTTTGCCAGCCGAAGATCTTGGAACTTCTCAGCCTCCATAACTTCCTGAGTCAAGTCCTTATAATAAATTCCTCTCTATTTCTACACACACACACACACACACACACACTCACACACACACACACACACACATTCTGTTTCTCTGAAGAAGCGTGACTAATAGAACCTTTACTAAAACAGTGTATTTCAGTCAGTGAGTAATGATAATTGATGAAAAGTTCACCTTTTTGGACTTAATGTGCAGTTCATTAGGGGGTAGATTTGATAAAAAGTTAGGAGGGCATAATAGTATCAAATGTGAGGAAAGAAGTCAGATTTCTCATCAAATATGATTCACATATTTTGGCCTGAGGAGTGAAAAGAACTAAAAGAGCTCAAAACTTAATTTTTGTTGAAAATGGATCATTGTTTCCTGATTTACTGACCCAATTTTCCATAGATTCCAGCAACATCTGTTTTTGTGACTGTGGAAGAAAAAAGGCACTAGTGCTAAGAAGTTTTGTGTTAAAGATTTGATGAATGGAATACTCAAAAGCTAGCCCTGTCACAAGCAGAATAGATTTCTCTATAAACTGTGATACTGGGGATTTGGGTTTTCTTAGGGAGAAATTTGTTGGTGAGTAAAAATTCTCATTTTCAATGCCTATTTATCAGCTGTTTTTTCAGAGAGAATGTACAAAATAATTCCATAAAAGTAGGAGAGTAATCATTCAATATACTATGAAGTTAAAGATTGAACTAAAGAAAGCACAAAGATTAAACCATAATGTTAAACTTCTGTTTGTACATTTGTTTTTGAGATCTTTGCTTTTCTCATAGTGTTTAAAGGCACGTAGGAAGGAAGGAGCAGTGAATAAATAAGGTTAAGCAATTATGCTTAGCAATGTCTAGGCACTTGATATTCATTAAAATAAATATTCTCACCTTGACTTTAGTCACATAATTCTGTTAGTCTGTTACCGTTCTTGTTAGTCTGCACTATAATCTTAAAATAGAGTGGAGAAGTAATCTATTTTAGTTTAGAAGGGTCCTAATGCAGGTCCATGCAAATAAAATTTCTAGTGAGATTCCTGAGTAAAAAGAGTATTACTTATGGATATAATCTTTTCATTCATTATCTACTTATTCATTTATTAGTTTTTCTTTTTTAAATCACTGTTCTACTCCCTGAAGATATAAAGAGATGAGTGTCCTGCCACTGTAGAATTTACATAGCTTAGGCAAAGAAAGACTATAAGTAAACAGCAAAGAAGCAAAATAATTAGAGGCATAGATATGTGCTAAGAAGAAAATGCACAGGCAATAAAATAGACAACAAATTGAGGTGGAAATTACTAGTTTAGGTGGTCAATAATGCTTTTGCGTTCAAGGTACAATTTTAGGGAAAAAATGAGAAGGATAAAAAGTGGCCACCCATTCAAAGACAGCAATGTTGCTATAAACAGTACGCTGGGTATGAGACTAGTGAATGATCAAGTCAGAGATCTGTGAACATCAGAGAATTAAGGGTGTTATGCTATATTATAAATATTTTGTCTCTTTTTCCAAAAACAATGCAAAGCCATTGATTAATTTTAGGCAATGTAGTAAGTAGAAAAATTAATTTTAAAAGATTAACTCTACATGGGGAATAGATTGTAGAGGCAGGGGCCAGCATGAGTTGATGAATTATATTATTAGGTTCTTATTTTGTATATCAAGAGGATTATCATTCGTTATATTTAACACTAAAAAGGGGTTCAATATATACTTTTTCAATGAATAAATTTGTTTATAAATAAATGAATTGACATAATAATGGATTGAGATAGAGCATTGAGCTTCCCCAGAAGCAATGCTCTAGCTATGTTTTCCTCTTATTACTTTGTCAATGTCACTCAAGGGTTTTATACATACTCCACATTGAGAATTTTACACTAACTTAAAGATAGACCCAGGAAAAGAACAGAAACAATCAGCTAACCAGGAAGTAATTCCAGTAAGTTTTATTATTACTATTGAAAAGCATTCTCTTAAAATAGCTACACAAATAATAGCATTGCCAAAGCAATACCAGGTAAAAGTGAGTAAATAAAAACAGCCTTTAGCCAGTAAAAGGCACAGTCTCCACATTTCTGCTCAACTTTGATGTCAATTTTTATCTCAAGTCACAATCTGGTAGTGCCCAAATACAAGAAACCTGTGTGCATACAGAGACATCAATAATCAGTTGGGACAAACATAAGAGAATCAGTTTTGGAAATAAAAAGCAGAAAAAGTTTGGAAATCCGCTTTTCCAAAGAGCAGATTTGGAAAATAAAAGCAGAAAAAAGAATGTGAATTGAGAAGAACAGATTCAATTCTGTTTGCACAAAGTGACTAAGGGTTTTGTTTCCCCAGTAAGAAAGAATAAAAGATCATTTATGTCAGAATTCCACTTCTTACATTTTATGCCAATGTGAACTATATAGAAAAATAATTTTTTCTCATATCATGTTCTGTATTTGACAATTGCAACAATTTATTCTAATGAATTTCCAAATTAAAGAACCTAAACTGTGCCTTCTCTAATTTGTTTGTTCATTAAGCAAATATTTGTAGACTCCCAATAATGCCAAACAGCATTAGGACATGGGGTGAAGTAGTGAATTGTTGCAGATGCTGTCTCTGCCAATAATAGAATTTACTGTCTAATGGCTTATGCACTGTAACATGCAATTTCAATATAATGTGATCAATATTACGACAGAATATAAATAGTTTTGCCCTAATGGAAAAGGGTTTCACTCCAGATTTGTAAAATCAGCGTATATTCTTCCCAGCAAAACTGATATCTATGGTAAACACCACAATTTGAGTAGAATGTAGCCAAATGAAGATAAAGTGTTAAGGACTATTGGCATGAATTATTTACCAGAAAACTGCACCATAAACAAATAACTTGAAGAAATTAGAAATTAAATGTAATGAATATGTGTCTGGATAAGCAGTAGTATGCTGGTATAGTGGGTTGTGTGGGGAGGGTTAAAAAAAAGTACGTGACAATGAGAAAAGAGGCATGAACAATAGAAAGAGTCTCATTGCTCAGGTCTTGTAAGCAATATTAACAATTTTCCTTCTCTTAGTACTTTAGAAAGTCATGTAAGGGTTTTAATAAAACGCATCATGCGATCAAACACAATTTTTAAACAATTATTCTGGCTGTAATGTGGATAATTTATTGAATAACAGTAAAGCAGGGGCAAAGATAATAGAAACTTGGATACAATGATCTCTTTTTGATTATTCCAGTTGCATGTAATCCAACAAGAGATGATACATTCAAATAAATACTGCAGCACTCAATAAAATAAATAACTTGAATAAAGCATGTGTCTGGTGACACTTCTGTCTACGTATATGCAATATACAATGTTGGTGGAAGTTTTTTTTTTTTTTTTTTTTTTTTTTTTTTTTTTTTTTCCCATAAGTGGATAATCACTACCATTGTTTCATTTTTTCTTTTCTTTTTTCTTTTTTTTTTTTTTTTTTTTGCACTTTTTATTTTTTTTTAATTTCAACTTTTCTCTTAGATACAGGGGATACATATGCAGATTTGTTATATGAGTACACTGCATGATGCTGAGGTTTGGGGAACAGATCCCATCACTCAGGTTGTAAGCATAGTACCTGCTAGGTAGTTTTTCAATGCACACTCCCTTTTTTTCTCTCCCTCCCTACTGTAATAGTCCACAATGTTTAATGTTTCCATCTCTAAGTCCATGAGTATTCAATGTTTAGCTCCCACTTATAAGTAAGAAAAAGCAGTGTTTGATTTTCTGTTCCTGTATTACTTCACTTAGAATTATTGCCTCCAATTGCATTCATGTTTCCATAAAGTTATGGTTTTATTCTTTTTATTGCTGTATAGTATTCCATGGTATATAGGTACCACACTTTCTTTATCCTGTCTACCATTGATGAGAACCTGGATTAATTCCATGTTTTTGCTATTGTGAATAGCATTGCAATGAACATGAGTGCATGTGTCTTTTTGGGAAATGATTTATTTTCCTTTGGGTATATACCCAGTAATGGGATTGCTAGGTTGAATGGTAGCTCTATTAAAGGTTTATTGAGAAATTTTCAGACTGTTTTCCATAATGGATGAACTTGTTTACATTACCACAAACAATGTACAAGCATTCCCTTATCTCTGCAGCCTCAGCAACATTTTGTTTTTCTTTGACTTTTTAAAAGTCATTCTGACTGATGTAAGGTGTATCTCATTGTGGTTTTGGTTTGCATTTCTTTGATGGTTAGTAATGCTGAGAATGCTATCATTTTTTTTTTTTTTTTGGTCACTTGTATGTCTTCTTTTGAGAAGTGTCCATGTCCTTTGCCATTTTTCAATCAAAATATTTGCTTTTGTTTGCAGAAACTTTTACTTGCCAAATTCTCTTCAAGACTAGATATTATAAATACATAAACTGAAGGATAATTGGAATATTCAGAAACCTCCTTTTAATGTGGAATTTGTGAGACTATGATATATATCTGGTATACATAGATATTCAATTTTCAAAAAGTAAATTTCTTTTGCATTCTTTTAAACAGGTGAAATTATTCTCTTATAATATTCAGAAAGACATTCACATTCCACCAGCATTTACCAGGAGTTAACTGAAAAAATGCATAATACATAGAAAAAATGGAAAAAAGTCATGAACTATAATCACTGCAAGACATCAAGAAGTGATTCAATGCACATTTGTAATGATGTGTGTAAAACATTTTATGCAGGAAACTCAAGACCTCAGAATTAGCTAAAATGGGGAGAATTATTGTCTTGCTATCCAAACAGCAGGCTCTGTAATTCTCCTGCCTTTATGCACATGCAAGACGGACTGGAAAGAATCACTGACGTTCCCACATGACATTACCTTTATCTGGCACCAGAATCTACTATTTTAGAAAACATTGCACTATGTTTTTTCTTTGAAGCACAGATCATTTCTGTTAAAACACCATCCCATAAAATAGCAATGCATTTGGAAAGCAACTTTCCTATGATGAGTCTTCACAAAAGTTACACTGGACCCGGTATTTTCATTTCTAGGAGTTTCTCTCCTAAGAGGAAGGAAAAAATTATGTTTTATCAGTATATGCAATGATGTTTGTTACATAGTAATTAACAAAATATAAGGAAAAATAAAGTAAATATTTCAAAGGAAGAAATGGTTAAATATAGTAGTATATATCTATATGATGAACTATAAAAAGGGAGGTTTGGAAAATGAAGATTTAAAATAATTTTATGAAATAAAATATTATAGTGTCAAGTGAAAAAGCAAGACAAAACATATACATATTATATATAGGACCCTATATTTATAAGTGTTTATATTATTTTAAAAGTTCTATACACATTTACACACACACACACACACTCTTAGATATTAGAATAACATGCATGTACACACAGATACTCATTGAATTTGAGTACTAATCTATTAAACTCCTAATGATTTATTTAGCTGTTCAGATTAAACCAAAACTGTTCTCAGTCTGTATTACTAGTGCTTCCACTCTACAGTGCAGAATGTAGTGTCTAGAAAGTTATTGTAGGCCTTTCATGCTTTACACTGCATTGATAACTTTTTCAAAAGTGTAAAATATATTTAATTATTGGAATAGTTTCAGAAGGAATGGTACCAGCTCCTCCTTGTACCTCTGGTAGAATTCAGCTGTGAATCCACCTGGTCCTGGGCTTTTTTTGGTGGGTAGGCTATTAATTGTGGCCTCAATTTCAGAGCCTGCTATTGGTCTATTCAGGGATTCAACTTCTTCCTGGTTTAGTCTTGGGAGAGTGTAAGTGTCCAGGAAATTATCCATTTCTTCTAGATTTTCTAGTTGATTTGCGTAGAGGTGTTTATAGTATTCTCTGATGGTAGTTTGTATTTCTGTGGGGTCAGTGGTGATATCCCCTTTATCATTTTATAGAAAAAGAGGGAATCCTCCCTAACTCATTTTATGAGGCCAACATCATCCTGATACCAAAGCCTGGCAGAGACACAACAAAAAAAGAGAATTTTAGACCAATCTCCCTGATGAGCATCGATGCAAAAATCCTCAATAAAATACTGGCAAACCGGATTCAGCAGCACATCAAAAAGCTTATCCACCATGATCAAGTGGGCTTCATCCCTGGGATGCAAGGCTGGTTCAACATTCGCAAATCAATCAACATAATCCAGCATATAAACAGAACCAAAGACAAGAACCACATGATTATCTCAATAGATGCAGAAAAGGCTTTTGACAAAATTCAGCAGCCCTTCATGCTAAAAACGCTCAATAAATTTGGTACTGATGGAACGTACCTCAAAATAATAAGAGCTATTTACGACAAACCCACAGCTAATATCATACTGAATGGGCAAAAACTGGAAAAATTCCCTTTGAAAACTGGCACAAGACAGGGATGCCCTCTCTCAACACTCCTATTCAACATAGTGTTGGAAGTTCTGGCTAGGGCAATCAGGCAAGAGAAAGAAATCAAGGGTATTCAGTTAGGAAAAGAAGAAGTCAAATTGTCCCTGTTTGCAGACGACATGATTGTATACTTAGAGAACCCCATCGTCTCAGCCCAAAATCTCCTTAAGCTGATAAGCAACTTCAGCAAAGTCTCAGGATACAAAATTAATGTGCAAAAATCACAAGCATTCTTATACACCAGTAACAGACAAGCAGAGAGCCAAATCAGGAATGAACTTCCATTCACAATTGCTTCAAAGAGAATAAAATACCTAGGAATCCAACTTACAAGGGATGTAAAGGACCTCTTCAAGGAGAACTACAAACCACTGCTCAGTGAAATCAAAGAGGACACAAACAAATGGAAGAACATACCATGCTCATGGATAGGCAGAATCAATATTGTGAAAATGGCCATACTGCCCAAGGTAATTTATAGATTCAATGCCATCCCCATCAAGCTACCAATGAGTTTCTTCACCGAATTGGAAAAAACTGCTTTAAAGTTCATATGGAACCAAAAAAGAGCCCGTATTGCCAAGACAATCCTAAGTCAAAAGGACAAAGCCGGAGGCGTCACGCTACCTGACTTCAAACTATACTACAAGGCTACAGTAACCAAAACAGCATGGTACTGGTACCAAAACAGAGATATAGACCAATGGAATAGAACGGAGTCCTCAGAAATAATACCACACATCTACAGCCATCTGATCTTTGACAAACCTGAGAGAAACAAGAAATGGGGAAAGGATTCCCTATTTAATAAATGGTGCTGGG
>NW_022313409.1:0-647 GCF_002776525.5 Piliocolobus tephrosceles
TGGCTAACCTGGTGAAACCCCATCTCTACTAAAAAATACAAAAAACTGGCCGGGCGAGGTGGCGGACGCCTGTAGTCCCAGCTACTCGGGAGGCTGAGGCAGGAGAATGGCGTAAACCCGGGAGGCAGAGCTTGCAGTGAGCTGAGATCCGGCCACTGCACTCCAGCCTGGGCGACAGAGCGAGACTCTGTCTCAAAAAAAAAGAAAAAAAAAGAAAATACAAAGATAAGCCACATACTAGGCAAAAATATTTGCAAAACACATTAACTCAAATGAATCATAGGCCAAAATGTGAAACTGAAAACCATAAACATTCTAGATAAGGCTGGGCGCGGTGGTTCATGCCTGTAATCCCAGCACTTTGGGAGGCCGAGGCAGGTAGATCACGAGGTCAGGAGTTCAAGACCAGCCGGGTGAACATGGTGAAACCTCGTCTCCACTGAAAACACAAAAATTAGCCAGGTGTGGTGGCACACACTTGTAATCCCAGCTACTTGGGAGGCTGAGGCGGGAGAATGGCTTGAACCCGGGAGGCAAAGGTTGTAGTGAGCTGAGATCACACCACTGCACTCCAGCCTGGGAGATAGAACAAGATTCCATCTTAAAAAAAAAAGAGGCCGGGCGCGGTGGCTCAAGCCTGTAATCCC
>NW_022313409.1:747-24574 GCF_002776525.5 Piliocolobus tephrosceles
GTAGTCTCAGCTTCAAAAGTGCTGGGATTAAAGGCATGGGAGGCTAAAAAAAAAAAAAAAAAAGAAAAAGAAAAAGAAAAAGAAAAATTCTGGGTAAAAACAGAAAATCTTTGTGACCTTGAGATAGGCAAAGATTTCTTGTGATCATATCTCATTGCAACCTTGATCTTCTGGGCTCAAGTAATCCCCCTGCCTCAGCCTCCCATGCCTTTAATCCCAGCACTTTTGAAGCTGAGACTACATGTGCATACCATCACACCAAGCTATTATTTTATGTTTTGTGGAAAAGGGGTCTCACTATGTTGCGGAGCTAGATTTCTTGTTGTTGTTGTTGTTGTTGTTGTTGTTGTTGTTGTTACAGAGCTTTGCTCTTGTTGCCCAGGCTGGAGTGCAATGGCGCAATCTCCGCTCACTACAACCTCTGCCTCCCAGGTTCAAGCGATTCTCCTGCCTCAGCCTCCTGAGTAGCTGGGATTACAAGCATGAGCCACCATGTCTGGCTAATTTTTTTTGTATTTTTAGTAGAGACGAGGTTTCTCCATGTTGATTAGGCTGGTCTTGAACTCCCGACCTCAGATGATCCGTCCGCCTCGGTCTCCCAAAGTGCTCGGATTACAGGCATGAGGCACTGCACCCAGCCGCTAAATTTCTTAAATATGGCATCAAAGCATAATCCACAAAATAAAAACTTGATAAACTGGGCTTTGCCACAGTTAACTTCTCTTCAAAAGACATTAAGAGAATGAAAAGATAACCACAGACTGGGAGAAAATAGTTGCAAATTTCATGAGGAAGAACTTGAATCCAGACATATTTTCAAAACTCTCAACATTCAATAATAAAAAAGAGACAACCAAATTTTTTAAATGGACAAAAGATCTGAACAGATATTTCATCAAAAAAGAGATACAGGCTGGGCACGGTGCCTCACACCTATAATCCTAGCACTTTGGGAGGCTAAGGCTGGTGAATTGCCTGAGCTCAGGAGTTTGAGACCAACCTGGGCAACACGGTGAAACCCTGTTTCTACTAAAATACAAAAAATTAGCCTGGCGTGGCGGTGTGCACCTGTAATTCCAGCTACTCAGGAGGCTGAGGCAGGAGAATTGCTAGAACTCAGGAGATGGAGGTTGCAGTGAGCTGAAACTATGCCACTGCACACTCCAGCCTGGGTGACAGACAGAGACTCAGTCTCTAAAAGAAAAAAAAAGAGAGAAATACAGATGGGGCAGGGTGCAGTCGCTCATGCCTGTAATCCCAGCACTTTGGGAGGCTGAGGCAGGAGTATTGCTTGAGCTCAGGAGTTCGAGACCAGCCTGGGCAACATGGCAAAACCCTGTCTCTACAAAATACACAAAAATTAGCCAGGTATGGTGGCATGTGCCTATAATTCCAACTACTCTGGAGGCTGAAGCTCAAGAATCACTTGAATCCGGGAGGCAGAGGTTGCAGTGAGCCAAGATCCCGCCACTGTACTCCAGCCTGGGTGAGGGAGTGAAACTCTGTCTCAGAAGAAGCAGAAGCAGAAGCAGAAGAAGAGGAAGAGGAAGAGAAAGAGAACAGGCCGGGCATGGTGGTTCATGCGTGTAATCCCAGCACTTTGGGAAGCCAAGGCAAGTGGATCACCTGAGGTCAGGAGTTTGAGACCAGTCTGGCCAACATCGAGAAACCCCGTCTCTACTGAAAATACAAAAAAAAGTAGCCGGGCATGGTGGCACACACCTGTAGTCCCAGCTACTCGGGAGACCGAGGCAAGAGAATTGCTTAAGCCCAGGACGCAGAGGCTGCAGTGAGCTGAGATCATGCCATTGCACTCCAGCCTGGGAAAAAAGAGCAAAACTCCACCTCAAAATAAATAAATAAATAAATAAAAGTTGCAAAAAATAAAAAGATACAGATGGTAAATAAGCACATGAAAAGATGCCCAGGATCATTAGTCATTAGGAAAATGCATATTAAAACCACAGGATACCATTACACACCCACTAGAAAGTGGTGTGTGTGTGTGTGTGTGTGTATATATATATACATACATATATATGTGTGTGTATATATATATACACACACACATATATATGTATGTGTGTATATATATATGTGTGTATATATATACATATATATATATATATATATTTTTTTTTTTTTTGTCAAGGTCTTGCTCTGTCGCCCAGGCTGGAGTACAGGGCCGTGATCTCAGCTCACTGCAACCTCTGCCTCCTGAGTTCAAGTGATTCTTGTGCCTTGGCCTCCCAAGTAGCTGGGATTATAGGCATGTACCACCATGCCCAGCTAATTTTTTGTATTTTTAGTAGAGCTGGGATTTTGCTGTGTTGCCTAGACTGGTGTTGAACTCCTGGCCTCAAGTGAGCCGCCTACCTCGGCCTCCCAAAGTGCTGGGATTACAAGTGTGAGACTCCACATCCGGCGTAACTTTTTTCTTTTTTCTTTTTAATAACAGGCCAAGCACGGTGGCTCAGGCATGTAATCCTAGCATTTTTGGGGGCCGAAGCAGAAGGATCACTTGAGCCCAATAATTTGAGACAAGCCTGGGCAACAAAGGAAGACTCCCCTCTCTATAAAAGAATTTTTTTTTTTTTTTTGAGACGGAGTCTTGCTCTGTTGCCCAGGCTGGAGTGCAGTGGCACGATCTCGGCTCACTGCAAACTCTGCCTCCCAGGTTCACGCCATTCTCCTGTGTCAGCCTCCCGAGTAGCTGGGACTACAGGTGCCCGCCACCATGCCTGGTTAATTTTTTTTATTTTTAGTAGAGACTGTGTTTCACAGTGTTAACCAGGATGGTCTCAATCTCCTGACCTCGTGATCCTCCCACCTCGGCCTCTCAAAGTGCTGGGATTACAGGCTTGAGCCACCACGCCTGGCCTACAAAAGAATTTTTAAAACCAGCCAGGTGTAGTGGTATGGGCCTGTAGTCCTAGCTCCTGAGGAGGATGAGGCAGGAGTATAACTTGGGCGCAGGAGTTCCAGGCTATAGTATAGAACCTGTATAGAACCATAGGAGTATAGAACCACTATACTCCAACCTGGGTGACAGAGCAAGACCCTGTCTCTAAAAAAAAGTAAAATAAAAAATAAAAATAAAAAAGGACAGACAATATAGAGTGTTGGTGAGGATATAGAGCATCATGTTACTGAGGGGGTGCAAAATGGTACAGCTACTTTGGCAGTTTCTTAGAAGAATAAACTTGGCCAGGCATGGTGGTTCACACCTGTACTCCCAGCACTTTGGGAGACTGAGGCGGGCAGATCACTTGAGGTCAGGAGTTCGAGACCAGCCTGGCCAACATGGTGAAACTGTCTACTAAAAACAGAAAAATCAGCCGGGTGTGGTGGCACGTGCCTGTAATCCAATCTACTTGGGAGGCTGAGACAGGTGAATCACTGGAACCTGGGAGGCGGAGGGTGCAGTGAGCCGAGATCACCCCTCCAATCCCAGCGCTTTGGGAGGCTGAGGCAGGCAGATGGCTTGAGCCTAGGAGTTTGAGACCAGCCTGGCTAACATGGCAAAACCCCATCTCTACTAAAAAATACAAAAATTAGCAAGGCATGGTGGCTCAATTCCAGCTACTTGGGAGGTTGATGCGTGAAAATCACTTGAACCCTGGAGGCAGAGGTTGCAGTGAGCCAAAATCAGGCCATGGAATGCCAGCCTGATTGACAGAGGGAGACTCCCTCTCAAAAAAAAAAAAAAAAAAGAAAAGGAAAAAAAGGAAGAAAACATATATCCACACAAAGATAAACAGCTTTATTCATAATTGCTGAAAACTGGAGCTGAGCACTGTGGCTCATGCCTGTAATCCCAGCACTTTGGAAGACCAAGGTGGGAGGATCACTGGGGGTCAGGAACTCAGGCTGGGAATTTAAGACCAGCCATATTGAGACCCTCATCTCTACCAAAAAAAGAAAAAGAAAAGAAAAGAAAAACTAAGAACAAAATAAATATTCATCTACTGATGAATGGATAAACAAATTATGGTAACTCTATGCGATGGAATATTATGCTGCCATTAAAAGGAAGGAAAAATACTAATACCCTGCAACGACATAGATGATCACAAAAGCATCATGTTAAGTAAAAGAAACCAAAGACAAAAAGCTACACACTGGGCCAGGTGTGGTGGTGGGTCATGCCTGTAATCCTAGCACTTTGGGAGGCCGAGGTGGATGGATTACCAAGCTCAGGTGTTTGACACCAGCCTGGCCAACATGGTGAAATCCCATCTCTACTAAAAATACAAAAAATTAGCCAGACATGGTAGCTTATGCTTGTAGTCCCAGCTACTCGGGAGGCTAAGGCAGGAGAATCGCTTGAACCTGGAAAGTGGAGGTTGCAGTGAACCAAGATCATGCCACGGCACTCCAGCCTGGGCAACAGAAAAAAACTCAGTCTCAAAAGAAAAGAAAAGAAAAGAAAAAAGCTACACAAAAAACTACACATTGTATAGTGTATTTTATACAACATTATGGAAAAGGAAAAGCTATAAGGACAGAGAACAGATCAGTGGTTACTATAGCTGGGGGTGTCAGGGAGGAGGTATAGGGGTGAGCAATGAACTTGACTATAAAAGAACACAATTGAACTTTTTTTTTTTTTGAAACGAAGTCTCACTTTGTGGCCCAGGCTGGAGTGCAGTTGCGCCATCTCAGCTCACTACAACCTCCGCCTCCCGGGTTCAAGCAATTCTCTTGCCTCAGCCTCCTGAGTAGCTGGGACTACAGGTGCCCACCACCACGCCCCACTAATTTTTTTGTATTTTTAGTAGATACAGGGTTTCACCATCTTGGCCAGGTTGGTCTGGAACTCCTGAACTCGTGATCTACCCACCTCACCCTCCCAAAGTGCTGGGATTACAGGCGTGAGCCACCATGCCCGGCCTGGAACTTTTTGAGGGGATAAAAATTATGTATTTTGATTATGGTGGCAGTTCTACAGCTGCATCCATTTGTCAACACCCATCAAACTGTATACCTAAAAAGGGTGAATGTTACTGTAGGCAAATTGTGCATCAATAAATCTAAATTTTTCTTTTTTTTTTTTTTAAGATGGAGTTTCACTGTTGTTGCCTAGGCTGGAGTGCAATGGCGCAATCTTGGCTCACCACAACCTCCGCCTCCCGGGTTCAAGCGATTCTCCTGCCTCAGCCTACTGAGTAGCTGGTATTACAGGCATGTGCCACCAAGCCCATCTATAAATCTAAATATTTTAAAACAAGAAAACCCACAGATGAGGGAAGATCATAGGCTCAGCCTTATATGTGAAAAGCGTAAGGTTTCCTTGAAACCTCCAATTAGGGATAATATCCAGTGACCAGCAGGAGATATGGTTCTGAATCTCAGAGGAGGGAATTCTGGTGGATGCTATAAAAAGCCACGGTGCCAAGTGTTCTATTTAGAAAACCTTACCTAGCAAGTTTTTGCTTTTTTTTTTTTTTTTTTTTTTTTTGAGACAGTGTTTTGCTCTTATTGCCCAGGCTGGAGTGCAATGGCGTGATCTCAGCCCACCGCAACCTCCACCTCCCAGGTTCAAGCAATTCTCCAGCCTCAGCCTCTCGAGTAGCTGGAATTACAGGCATGCGCCACCACGCCCGGCTAATTTTGTATTTTTAGTGGAGACAGGATTTCTCCATGTTGGTCAGGCTGGTCTCAAACTCCCAACCTCAGGTGATCCGCCTGCCTCAGCCTCCCAAAATGCTGGGATTACAGGTGTGAGCCACCGCGCCCGGGCTTTTACTCATTTTTTGACGCCCTGTCTGAGCATTCATTTGACCTCCATGAGGTTCTCCATGACCCCAGTCCTTCAGCACGTAGAACGCAAGCTCCAAGAAAGCAGCAACCTTGTGGCTTTTCTGTGCTGTATTCTCAGATCCTAGACCATGCTGGCATTAGGTGCCTTACAAAGCATTAATGAATTAACGAATTCTTCCTTTTTCTGACAGTCCTCTGGAGCTTTTCATAGCACCAATCACACTATATTTTGTTTGCCCAATGATCTGTTCCCTCTAAATAATCTCCTTGATTATTATTGTCTAGTTTTATTTACCTTTGTATTCCCAGGTCACTGTTGGTGGAAATTAACTAAACCAACAGCCTTAAACCTCCATGTTTATGATTTCTTCCAGGAGGAGGAGGCAGGGAGCACATTTAACAAGCACCTGCTCCGCCCCAGGCCCTATCATACACTCTTAATCTCTGCAACAAACCGATAAGGAAGCTGGAGATTAGAGAAGCTCGCTGACTTGGGCACCCAACTTGACCAAGGTCACCTAGCAAGGAAACAAGCAAAGCTGGGATTCAAACTGAGATCTGTCCAACTCCAAAATTTTGTTTCTCTGTCCTCTCTTTACCCAAATATTCTTAACCCCATGATTTTCAGTGCCTTCAGCACCCTGAAATGACATCACCAGCTGCTCTGACCCCAGATTCTGATACCCCCTCTCACCTTCCCCATCTCATGATCCTGTGCTTTCTCTGCAGCTTCCAACTGCCGTGCCACATCAGTCCTGGACTTCTTCCTTTTCCACTAAACTCTTCTGTTTGCCTTTGCTTCCCCACCCAAGGCCCAGCCCTTTCAGCCATGTTTTAAGGCTAGACTTCTTTGTCCCTGAGCTTCTACCACTCCTGCCTTCTCATCCCTCAGTGAAGCCCACCATTTTTTCTCTCCCACCCCCAGGATACACAGTGTTTCTTGTGTGGCTGATCTCATCACGAAGCCATGTTGTGTAACCACTGTTGGGATCTCAAGACCACTGACTCACCCTCTAATGCCTTATAGTTAGACCACAGAGTTCACCTCATGTGCCACGGTGTCCTCCTGCCTCTGCCCCACGCTTCTGATTGGAGAGGCAGGAGCCTAGACAGGTTACACACAATACATCCCAGTTCTGCCACCTACTAGGATATCACTTTTCAGGTTGCAGCTTAAATGTCACTCCATTCCCTCAGAATCTCAAGCAGGATTAGTGTTTACTGCTTTGGGCTTCCATTGTTCCCTGGACTCACCCAGGCATAGCACCAACCACACTTTAGTGCTATTGCTTGTTTAATTGTTGATCAGCCTTACTAAACTGTCTCATCCTAAGGCAACCTTCCATCAACTCTGCGACCTAACAACAGCATGGCCTCCTGATTTCTCCTGTCCTTTGCTGATAGACTGCTTGAAAGAAAAGTCTATATTTTGCCTCCACTTGGTCCTCTCACTCCTCCCTCTCAGTCCACATCCCCGGCTCCATCGCTCTACTGAAAGTGCTCTTTTTGTCCTCAGCCTCTTTGATCTCTTTGTGCACCTGGCCTGTGGACTGCCCTTCCTTGAACCTCATTCTTCTTGGCTTTCATAACACCCTCTCTCCTGGTATCTTCCTGGAAGCTTAGAGATGTAGGCCTTCTCCTCTTTCTCCTCTTCTCCCTCCGTCTCTTCCTCTTCTTCTTGCCTCAAGTCCCTCTGTGCTGACTCTGCTCCTTCTTTTCCCTGATCCTTTTCCTTAGGCCACCTCACCTGCAACTGGGTTCCACCCAAATCCTTGAGGGGGATGCTCCAGGTGGGCCCGCTGCATGTGGCCGTGCAGAGTGTTCAGTGCACAGGTACACCCTGCCAGGAGACAGAGGAGGCTGCCTCTCTGCAATTTGTTTAAAGGCCCCGCAGGTTAGCTGTGACCCTGGCATCCATACCTCCTGCCCCATGCCTCTCCCAAGCTCCAGCCCTGCTCTTCTAGCTGCTCGCAGGATAGTTCCCTAAACACTGCTGGCGAACCTGCCCAGCCTAGGCCAGGAAAGAGGCTGACAGAAATAGGGCCAGTTGACTGGATGATCTGGAGATAGGTTCTTGGCCACTCTGCTCTTCCATTTCACCCCCCTTTTCAAAGACTCAGTCTTAGCCACCTTGCCTTGAGCACAGGTTAGATGGAAAAAAACAGTGGTGAGCAGGGAGCAGAAGGATGGAAAGCAGTGAGGGCAAAAGAACAAGGGGGCTGGGAAGAAAAGGAACAAATGGGGCATAGCAGAAGGAGGGGAGGTCAGTTGGCTTCTCAGCTGCCAAAGCTCTTCCAGGCATGTGATCTCATTTGGTTCTCCTGAAAACTCTCGAAATGGATGTTACTCTTATTCTCATTCTACATCTGAGGAGAGACCAGGCTAGTAAAGGCTGCTGAAGATCACTAAGCCAGAAGTGGGGAATATTATGAAATATTGAAATATTTCATTATTTCATAGAGACAGGGTCTCGTTATACTGCCCAGGCTGGTCTCAAATTCCTGGCTTAAGCGATTCTCCCGCCTCAACCTCTCAAAGTGCTGGGATTACAGGCATGAGCCACCTGGCCGAATCTGGGTCTTTTGACACCAAACGCCCTGTTCATCCCTTTGCCCTCCCCTAATCTCTGGGTGGATTTGAGTGAAGTGATAGGCTGGGGAATATGGCATTGGGATACTGGGGTTGCACCTGAGGAGAAGCCAACAGCACCAGGGTCAGAAGGGGCAAAGGACATAAGCACAGGCAAGGCCATTCCTGGTGGGAGCTGGGCCAGGGAGCTGAGGGGCTCCTAGAAGGGCCAGGTTCCCCGACTTCTCTGAGCTTCAGTGCCTGGAGGTTCCTGGGCAGCCACATTCTTCTCAGAGCTGACCGTTCCTCTTCCTTTATCGTTGGAGAATAATCGATTGGGTTCGAAGCAATGATACTAAGTGTCAGAGCATTCCTCGACTGTCCCATCCCTGGGGGAGAGGGCCTGGCCCAAGCCCTGAGAATCCCTCCCCACCTTCACAGGCAGTGCCAGGGACTCCAAATAGGGTGCTGAAATTCCAGAAGTCTTGATATCAGACTGGGTCCTGCACCCAGCTGCCACCCGCCTCCTCCGCCTGCCCCACAGCTGCCTCTGAAGCCTGTACCCTTGCCCCCACCTCCTGTCTCTCTGCAGGTTACCTGACTGCACATTCTGATGACCCCCACTGACCTCTCCTAGCACCCCGTGTTTATTAATTACTTAAACCTAAAGTATTTACAGAGCTCCACCTATGTGCCAGATGCAGGGCTGGGAACAAGGATTCCCATTCTGCCCCAGATTCCTTTTCCTTTGAATTCCACTCCAGATCTCCCTGTCTCAACAGCTCTGCCCCTAACTCAGCAGCCCTGGGATTTCTCCTGTGGGAGGCCCCCCTGCATAGGTGCACCCTCCACTGAGAGTAGCTGAAGGGAGCCCAGGGGAGCCTCTGAGGCGATCCCCTCCTCCTTCCAGCCCACCCCACCACAGGGCCTTCTCACTGTCTCCAACACAGTGGAGTCACCCTCAGTCTTTGAAGAAGAGGGTGGGAATCAGTCTCTCCCTGTTTTGTGTATAGACCCCATCCTTACACCTCAGTTGCTGTTCCAAACACCTCCCTCCTCCAGGCTGAGCAAGGAATTTCCAGCTTAAATGTTAAAGCAAAGGCGGAAGGACTGCCCGCCTTCCAATCCTCCCTAATTCTCTCATCTCCCCACCACCTAGTTTCCCCAGAGCCATCAGCTCTAGCCCTTTGTGGGAGAATGTGGAGGGGGCGGGAAGAGCTGACCCACCCCTATCAGGTCATCTCTGAGTCTACTCTGAAATTAAACCTGCCTCGCAGGTTCCCACTCCCCTTCTGCTGGACGACGGAATGCAGGACTGATGGTGGGTGGAGAACCATTTCCCCTCCTTCCGGATTCCCCCGTCGAGGCTCATTACCCTTCGTGTCTGTTCTGGGAGCTTCTCACCCTCTCCCGGGACTGTCCTCACAATCACACCATCCCCCTTTCCACCTTGCTTCCCACCCCCACCCTACAACCCTAGTGCTGGGAATCTGGGGGCCGAGACTTTCTCTTTTCCCGAGACCCCAGGTCTCTGAGAGACTCTCTGACAAAGTGAAAAAGCCCTGAGCCACAGAGGAATCTGGAAGTGATGGGAAGGGGCAGGCTGGTGCTGGAAGCCTGAGGTCGGTATTTGCCCCATGCTGCAAGAAGTCAGGAATGCGGCCATCGACATCAGTAGGAGAGATAAGGTCTAGCTGGCAGCTTTCCCTCTCCAGCCCCCACGCTGCACCTCCACAGGTCCCAGAAGCTTCCTAGCAGTTGGGGTGGGGCAGGGATCAAACAAGGACCTGGGAGTGAGCTTGGAAAAAAATTCTAGAATCTGGTTTGATTGCTGGTAGAACACAAAGTGCCCCAGGGTTTTTAAGTGACTCAGAGAGACAGACTTCAAACCCCTTGAGCCCGTCTTTCTAATTAAATTGACCCCTCTATCTGCCCTCCTGGATGTACTGAAGCCTTCCTTACTTTGAAGGAAGGCTCCAATACAAATAATTAGTATTTGTTTGAGGAATGAGTGAGTGATAATTTACATTTACATGCACTGCCACCCAAGGAAATAGACTGGACAGGTCTTACTATTTTCCTTGTACAAGTGAAGAAACTGAAGTTCAGAGTTAGGTGACTTCCCCAGGGTTACACAGCTAGCAAAGTACCCGGGCTGTCTGACTGAAATCTTAGCAATAACAGTAAAAGGCAGTACGTTGCTTGTTGAATCCACATACTTTATTACAAAATTCTGCACAACTTGACAATTCTGGAATTCAGTGGGGGAATGTAAAGGTGAAAGCAAGAGAAACCCCTCTGACTGGAACCTCTTACCTCCCAGAAGCCTTGTATGCAAAACCAGTGGGTATTCATTTGTATGTTATTTTGCATCCCGTTTGCCTCCCAGCCACCAGTAGGCCCTGGCCCTCCCTGGCCAGCTTCCACCCTGACCCATCCCCTGGCTGGCTCCCATTGAGCACTGTGGGGCTCTCCCCACCATTAGGTGACAGATCAGGAACAATCCAGGGTCAGGCTCTTTATCTGTGCTGTGCCTCCCACCTGGCAGGTCCACTGGCCAGGCTCTGCCAGAGTCCCTTCTCTCCCAGGCCTACCCTACTGTTTGTCCTCCCCTTCCCCCTCAGCTGGCAGCTGGATAAGAATCAACAGGTCCACTCCAGAGCAAAGAACAGAGCCAAACGTGTCATACCAGGCCCTGCCAGAAAAATGAGATGCTGGAGCTGACGAACTTGAAGGCCCAACACCTCGGGGTTCCCCCCAACACTTCATTCAGTAGAGATGGTCATTCGGCTTCGGGGGCAGGCAGCATGAAAGCCTCCCTACCTCCATCCTTCTCATGCAGAGGCTGGGGAGAGCGTCCTGGAGGATGCAGTCCCCTGGGGACAGGCTTCAAATCCAGACAGCCTTACAAGAGGAGACAGGGAAAGGACTGGCCAGGAGAAAAGTCCTAGTAAAGAGGGAAGGGGCACTGGCCACCAGGGCTGGGTCGCTGCTATGGTGGTCCTAGGAGTGTCTGCCTGTCCTCTCAGGCCCCGTGCAATGTGGAACACATTACTTTTATTTTATTATTTATTTATTTATTCATTTTGAGTCAGAGTTTCACTCCTGGTTGCCCAGGCTGGAGTGCAATGGCACGATCTTGGCTCACTGCAACCTCTGCCTCCTGGGTTCAAGCGATTCTCCTGCCTCAGCCTCCTGAGTAGCTGGGATTACTGGCACGTGCCACTGTGCCTGGCTAATTTTTGTATTTTTGGTAGAGACAGGGTTTCACCATATTAGCCAGGCTGGTCTCAAACTTTTTTTTTTTTTCTTTTTTGAGACAGAGTCTCACTCTGTTGTCTAGGCTGGAGTGCAGTGGCATCGAACTCTTGACCTCAGGTGATCCACCCACCCCGGCCTCCCGAAGTGCTGGGATTTTAGTCGTGAGCCACCGTGCCTGGCGATGTGGAACACATTAAAATCTCCGTGAGAGATTTTTGGTCTCTTTTGTCACCACCCTACTCTCCCAGCTCCTAGAACTGCGCCTGGCTCACAGTAGGTGCTACATGCATACTGGTTGAATTGTAAATGCTCAGGATTTGTTTAACTAAGGATGCAGGAAAGGTGATATACGGGTGTGCAGAAGTCAGGACCCATTCCCTGTCCAAATCACAGTGTTCCACTGAGGCAAGGCCCCTGGGAGTGAGGTCAGGAGAGGGGCGGGAGATGGAGGGGGCTCAGAGACTGGGTTTGTTTTCGGGAGTCTGCACCTATTTGCTGAGTGAATGTATGTGTGTGTGCATTTGAGAGCACACCTCTGTGTGATTCGGGTGTGAGTGTGTGTGAGGAAACGTGGGCAGGCGGGGGAGTGTTTGGGAGCCAGGTGCAGCTGGGGTGTGAGTGTGTAAACCAGCAGCTGTGAGGCTTGGCATTGCTTCTCCTCCTCTTCTCCAGCTCCCAGCCTTTCTTCCCCGGGACTCCTGGGGTTCCAGGATGCCCCCAAGATCCCCTCCGCAGGTGGATAATTTGGGCTGCAAGTTGAGGACAGCTAGAGGGACTCACAGGCCATTCCACCCGCACATCACCAGACCCGCAATTGAGGACAGCTAGAGGGACTCACTGGCCATTCCATCCGCATATCACCAGATCCCCAAATTTTTTTTTTTTTTTTTTTTTTTTTTTGAGCCGGAGTCTCACTCTGTCGCCAGGCTGGAGTGCAGTGGCGCGATCTCGGCTCACTGCAACCTCCGTCTCCCGAGTTCAACAGCCTCTCAAGTAGCTGGAACTACAGGCGTGCACCACCACGTCCGGCTAATTTTTTGTATTTTAGTAGACAGGGGGTTTCACCATGTTGGCTAGGATGGTCTCGATCTGCTGACCTCGTGATCCGCCCGCCTCGGCCTCCCAAAGTGCGAGGATTACAGGCGTGAGCCACTGCGCCGGGCGAAGACTTCCAAATTTCAAACTCGCCAGCACCTCCTCCACCTGGGGGAGAAGGGCATAAAAACGTCATTTCCTGCCCTGAAAGCAGCCTCGAGGTCCAACAACACCTGCTGCCCGTGTCTGTGCCCTGTTGGCCACCCCGTTTCTGGGGAATGAGCGGGGCTTGGCAGGGCTGCGCGTAGGGCGCGGGGGTGGGGCCCGGGGCGGGGCGGCCCGGGGCGGAGGGCGCGGGCTACGCGCCTTCCACCTGTGGCGCCAGCTTCCGAAGCGGCTCCAGGGCGGGGGCGGGGCCTCACTCTGCGATATAACTCGGGTCGCGCGGCCCGCCACCTTCGTCGGCAAAGCGTGAGTCCTGTCGTCTCTCCTTCCTCCCATACAGCATGAGCTTCACCACTCGCTCCACCTTCTCTACCAACTACCGGTCCCTGGGCTCTGTCCAGGCGCCCAGCTACGGCGCCCGGCCGGTCAGCAGCGCGGCCAGTGTCTATGCAGGCGCCGGGGGCTCTGGTTCCCGGATCTCCGTGTCCCGCTCCACCAGCTTCCGGGGCGGCATGGGGTCCGGGGGCCTGGCCTCAGGGATGGCCGGGGGTCTGGCAGGAATGGGAGGCATCCAGAACGAGAAGGAGACCATGCAAAGCCTGAACGACCGCCTGGCCTCTTACCTGGACAGAGTGAGGAGCCTGGAGACCGAGAACCGGAGGCTGGAGAGCAAAATCCGGGAGCACTTGGAGAAGAAGGGACCCCAGGTCAGAGACTGGAGCCATTACTTCAAGATCATCGAGGACCTGAGGGCTCAGGTAAGGGGTGGGAGGGACCTCAACTCCCAGCCTTGTCTGACCCTCCAATTACACACTCCTTTGCCTCTTTCCCTCATTCCGTATCCACCCCAACCCCTACTCCACCAGGAGGGGGTTGGGCATACCTGGATTTCCATCCACTCTCCTAGCCATAGGGTCCCCTAGAGCAGCAGCTAGGCATGGGAGGGCTCTTTCCCAGGAGAGAGGGGGAAGGGGACAGGGTTGAGAGCTTTACAGAAGAAGTGGACAGCATGGAGGGAGGTGAGGAAAGGCCTGTAAAGAGGAGACACTGGCTCTGGCGGAGTGGGGACTATTGGAGGGTTAAGCGGATGTGGCTAAGGCTGAGTCATCTAGGAGTAAACAGAAGGCCTTCCTTTGGGAGGAGCCAATCCAGGGTGTAGGGGGCCCAGAGTGACCAGGTGCACTAGGGAAAAAATGCCAGGAGAGGGCCAGGAAGAGGACTTGTTAGTAGCGGCTCACTTCTGGGCAGGCAGGCCAGCCAGCTAGCCAGCCTGCTGAGGCTTCCCAAGAGGGGCAGAGTGCTGGGATCTGGGAATCCAGGAAAGGAGGGAATGGGGTGGGGCTAGATGAAAGGGATAGGTGTCCAGGGAGAGTCTCTGGCTATTCCTGGGACCAGGAAGTTTTCACTAGGATACATAACACTTTCTACATACTCAGTCCACCCATCCCTGACTTTCTATTCATGGAGCAACCTCTCTCGACAATCCCCCCAGATCTTCGCAAATACTGTGGACAATGCCCGCATCGTTCTGCAGATTGACAATGCCCGTCTTGCTGCTGATGACTTTAGAGTCAAGTAAGTTGGGGGGGGCTAGGGAGCGGGGGGTCCAGGGGTAGAGCTAAGAAGGGTCTGCTCCCCAGGCTGGGTCAGGTAGGGGCTCACAGTGGGATCCTGTTTAGGTGTGGGTGGATGAGAATCGGCGTCCATCAGTGTATTCATTTATTCATTTGTATAACCTTGTTTAAGAATACTGTCCTCATGGCCGGGCACAGTGGCTCACACCTGTAATCCCAGCACTTTGAGAGGCCGAGGCAGGCATATCACCTGAGGTCAGGAGTTTGAGACCAGCCTGACCAACATGGAGAAACCCTGTCTCTACTAAAAATACAAAATTAGCCGGGCGTGGTGGTGCATGCCTGTAACCCCAGCTACTTGGGAGGCTGAGGCAGGAGAATCGCTTGGACCCGGGAGGCGGAGGTTGCAGTGAACCAAGATTGTGCCATTGCACTCGAGCCTGGGCGACAAGAGCAAAACTCCATCTCAAAAAAAAAAAGAATACTGTCCTCCAAGTGCCAAGAATGGTGCTCAGGGGATTACCACCTAATTGCTGACTCAAGTTGCTGGTTCGCAATGGGCATAGAACTGCTCTTAGTAGGTGGCACGAGTTGAGAAGGTTCTGGATCAGAGATAGGGGCCCTTCTGATCACCTCCACTCCTACAGGTATGAGACAGAGCTGGCCATGCGCCAGTCTGTGGAGAATGACATCCATGGGCTCCGCAAGGTCATTGATGACACCAATGTCACTCGACTGCAGCTGGAGACAGAGATCGAGGCTCTCAAGGAGGAGCTGCTCTTCATGAAGAAGAACCACGAAGAGGCAAGCAGGGGCCACTGGCCAGGCCAGGGATTGAGGGGCCATGACAAGTCTGGGTGGGAGAATAGACAGGACAAGCCACCTGCAAGTAGCCTTGCTAAGAAGTTTAGAAATAGCAGCCTGGGCTCTTCTTAATGAGACCATTCTGATGAAGAGCATTCTTAGGGGGTCAAGTACACCCTGGCTCACCTGAATTACAGGTCAAAATGATGTGGGTTAGAGAATGAGATGAGAACAGAAGTAGAAGCAGCTAACACTAGGAGCTGGGGGTGATAGAGGAATGAGAGCAGGTGGAGTTGGCAGTGCTTCCTAAAAGATGGTAGAAGGAGCAGGTTTGTGAAGGGAAGGGTGGATGAAGGGACAGGATGAAGTTAGGAGAGAAACCGTCAGTGAGTGGGTGGCATTTCTACCCACTGGAGTAGAAAGGCCAGAACTGGCATTGCCCTGAGTGCAAGCCAAGGGGTTCCTCCTGTCTCTTCTCCGACTGTAGGCCTCCTAGAAGGAGCAATCACAGACAAAGGGCCTTGTTGAAGCTCTGACCCTGAACCCTCCTCACTTTTGCCCCTGTCACCTTTAGGAAGTAAAAGGCCTACAAGCCCAGATTGCCAGCTCTGGGTTGACCGTGGAGGTAGATGCCCCCAAATCTCAGGACCTCGCCAAGATCATGGCAGACATCCGGGCCCAATATGACGAGCTGGCTCGGAAGAACCGAGAGGAGTTAGACAAGTACTGGTCTCAGCAGGTACGTGAGGGGAAGTGATGGCTGCCAAGGTGTGGGAGGGAGGCAGACAGGGAATGAGGGGCCTGATGGACTGTCCCCACCCTGCAGATTGAGGAGAGCACCACAGTGGTCACCACACAGTCCGCCGAGGTTGGAGCTGCTGAGACGACGCTCACAGAGCTGAGACGTACAGTCCAGTCCTTGGAGATCGACCTGGACTCCATGAGAAATCTGGTGAGTGCCTTCACATCACCCGCTCAGCTCCTTCTTCACGTGGCCTCAGGCTCAACCCTGTCTCAACCCAAATCCTATCCCTCCCATCATGAGTTCCTTTAGCTCAGAGTCAGTTTTCTCTTTGCATTTCCCACCACTTCTATCCCTTACCCCAGTACTTGGCACATAGCACATGCCCAAAAAAGTTTCCAAAAGTGAAGGGATGAGCAGTCCTGGGACTCTGAGCGCACCCTGCCCCTCCTCCTTGTGCCCCTGCAGAAGGCCAGCTTGGAGAACAGCCTGAGGGAGGTGGAGGCCCGCTACGCCCTACAGATGGAGCAGCTCAATGGGATCCTGCTGCACCTGGAGTCAGAGCTGGCACAGACCCGGGCAGAGGGACAGCGACAGGCCCAGGAGTATGAGGCCCTGCTGAACATCAAGGTCAAGCTGGAAGCTGAGATTGCCACCTACCGCCGCCTGCTGGAAGACGGCGAGGAATTCAAGTGAGTGGGGCTCTCCTACCCACACATGCTGGGATCAAGAGATCATTTCTCTCAGAGCAAATGAAGTTTGGCCTTGGGTTTCCCTTTTCTGGAGGAAGAGGCTGAGGGGGATTTGGAGATAAAGGTAGAGGTCAGGAGGCTTTTTCCCTCTACCTTTCTTGTCTCTCTTCTCCACGGGACTGTTTATAACTTGGGCTTGGTCTTCTGTTACAGTCTTGGTGATGCCTTGGACAGCAGCAACTCCATGCAAACCATCCAAAAGACCACCACCCGCCGGATAGTGGATGGCAAAGTGGTGTCTGAGACCAACGACACCAAAGTTCTGAGGCATTAAGCCAGCAGAAGCAGGGTACCCTTTGGGGAGCAGGAGGCCAATAAAAAGTTCAGAGTTCATTGGATGTCACTTTTTCTTCTTTTGGCTGTTTTCATTGTGCACAAATGCCCTAACTCAATAGTCCCATCACTGATCCAGCAGAAACCACCTCTGACCCCTGAGGGTTTCATCTAGATTGGGGTATAGAAGGAAGAGGGCTCTGTATTCTTGGAAACACTTCTCAGAGACGGAGGAGGGAGCAGTAGATGTGATGGGTCACAGGCAGTGGGGATCCCTCCAAGGGGATCTTTGCCTTGAAGCAGTCTGGTGTTCATAAGGTCCCTGAGTGATCATCAGCAGAAGTCTGAACCAAAGGAGGAAATTAGGCCAAAGACAGAAGACAGAGGAGACAGACACATCTGGCCCTACCCTACCCTGCTGCTTTGCATCGTGGCCCACTGCCCAGGGCTTCCCACCCACAGTTTTTTCCTCCAACCCCAGGCCATACTCATTCTCCAAACCTATGGTGCCCTAAACTCTGTTCATTCACTCAATGGAGATAGGATTTTTAGGGTGCTAGAGGTCTGGCTAGAAGTTGAGTAAATGATCATGGAAGTTCCCATCTAGGAAAGAGGTGCCCCTGAGTAAGCACCCATAGGTAAGGATGGGCATTTTAAAGCTAACCAAGGCTGGGCACGGTGGCTTACACCCATAATCCCAGCAGTGCCACCACACCCGGCTAATTTTTGATTTTTTCATAGAGTTGGGATTTCACTATGTTGCCCAGGCTAGTCTGGAACTCCTGGCCTCAAGTGATCCTCCCGCTTGTACCCTTTGGAGTGACTGGATGTCACCTTGTGTCTTCCTTGGCTGCTTTCATATTTGTGTGCAAATGCCCTAACCCAACATGATTACATGTAGATGTTAATTGTAGCAGTTTTGCCAAAACAAAACTACTAAAGATCAAGGCATCCATCACTCAGAGACCGAGGTTAGGTTAATTTTTTGTTTGTTTGTTTGTTTTTTGAGGCAGAGTCTTGCTCTGTCACCCAGGCTGGAGTGCAGTAGCGCTATCTGGGCTCACTAAAACTGCCTCCTGGGTTCAAGGGAATCTCCTGCCTCAGCATCCCTAGTAGCTGGGATTTCAGGGGCCCGCCACCATGCCTGGCTACGTTTTGTATTTTTAGTAGAGACGGGGTGTCACCATGTTAGCCAGGCTGGTCTTGAACTCCTGACCTCGTGATCCACCCGCCTTGGCCTCCCAAAATGCTGGATTACAGGTGTGCGTCACCATGCCCAGCCTAGGTTAATTTTTAAAATGTTGAGTTAAGGCAAAAGGAATTTTTTTAATTTAAAAATTAGCCGGGCATGGTGGCATGCACCTGTAGTCCCACTTACTCAAGAGGCTGAGGTGGAAGGATTGCTTGAGTCCAGAAGGTCAAGGTTGCAGTGAGTTGTGACTGTGCCACTGCATTTCAGCCTAGGTAACAGAGTACCACTCTGTTTCCAAAAACAAAAAAAGCTGGCTAGGTATGGTGGCTCACGCCTGTAATCTCAGCACTTTGGGAGGCCAAGGCAGGCGGATCACGAGGACAGGAGATCGAGATCATCCTGGCTAATACAGTGAAACCCCGTCTACTAAAAATACAAAAAATTTAGCCGGGCATGGTGGCGGGCGCCTATAGTCCCAGCTGCTCCGGAGTCTGAGGCAGGAGAATGGCGTGAACCCGAGAGGCAGAGCTTGCCGTGAGCCGAGATAGCGCCACTGCACTCCAGCCTGGGTGACAGAGCGAGACTCCGTCTCAAAAAAAAAAAAAAAGAAAAAAGCTAACTGAAATGTCACCGTTCTGTGCTTTTAATTGGAATTGTGTCACGTAGCAGTGAAAACAATTGATGTCTAAAACCGGTTATATGCTTTAATTGGGGGGATAACATATCTTTTTTTTTTTTTTTGAGACGGAGTGTCGTTCTGTTGCCCAGGCTGTAGTGCAGTGGCCGGATCTCAGCTCACTGCAAGCTCCGCCTCCCGGGTTCACGCCATTCTCCTGCCTCAGCCTCCCGAGTAGCTGGGACTACAGGCGCCCGCCACCCCGCCTGGCTAATTTTTGTACTTTTAGTAGGGACGGGGTTTCACCGTGTTAACCAGGATGGTCTCAATCTCCTGACCTCGTGGTCCGTCCGCCTTGGCCTCCCAAAGTGCTGGAATAACAGGCGTGAGCCACCGCACCCGGCCAACATATCTTCTTTTGCCAACATATCTTCTTTTACAGAAAAATATATATGTATCGGCTGGGTGTGGTGGCTCATGCCTGTGATCCCAGCACTTTGGGAGGCCGAGGTGGGTGGGTCACTTGAGGTCAGGAGTTTGAGACCAGCCTGACCAACATGGTGAAACCCTGTCTCTACTAAAAATACAAAATTAGCTGGGTGTTGTGGCACATGCCTAAAATCTCAGCTACTTGGGAAACTGAGGCAGGAGAATCGCTTGAACCCAGGAAGTGGAGGTTGCAATGATCCGAGATCGCGCTAATGCACTCCAGCCTGGGCAACAAGAGCAAAACTCTGTCTCAAAAAAATATATATATATTATGTGTATATATATGTATATATATGTGTTTATATATGTGTGTGTATATGTATATATGTGTGTGTATATGTATATATGTGTGTGTACATATGTGTGTATATATATGTGTGTGTGTGTATATATATATGAAATAAAATTTAAAATCTTGTTGGGCACGGTGGCTCACGCCTGTAATCCCAGCACTTTGGGAGGCTGAGGTGGGCGGATCACAATATCAGGAGATTGAGACCATCCTAGGTAACACGGTGAAACCCTGTCTCTACTAGAAATACAAAAAATTAGCCAGGCGGCTGGGCACGGTGACTCACGCCTGTAATCCCGGCACTTTGGGAGGCCGAGGTAGGCAGGTCATGAGGTCAGGAGTTCAAGACCAGCCTGGCCAACATGGAAAAACCCCATCTCTACTAAAAATACAAAATTAACCAGGCCTGGTGGCGCATGATTGTAATCCCATCTACTTGGGAGGCTGAGGCAGGAGAATCGCTTGAACCAGGGAGTTGGAGGTTGTAGTGAGCTGAGATTGTGCCACTGCACTCCAGCCTGGCAACAGAGCAAGACTCTGTCTCAAAAAAAAAAAAAAAAAAAAAACTAGCCAGGCGTGGTGGCACACACCTATAGTCCCAGTTACTTGGGAGGCTGAGGCAGGAAATTTGCTTGAACCCAGCAGGCGGATGTTGTAGTGAGTCAAGATCGCACCACTGCACTCCAGCCTGGATGACAGAGCAAGACTCCATCTCGAATAGAATAGAATAGAATAGAATAGAATAGAATAGAATAGAATAGAATAGAATAGAGTAGCATAGAGTAGCGTAGAGTAGAATAGAATAGAATAGAATAGAATAGAATAGAATAGAATAGAATAGAATAGAATAGAATAGAATCTCCCCTCTCCACTCCCTAGAGGTAACCACTGTTAAATACTTTTAAAACTTAGACGTATACAAGCATATTTCATTTTGTTTTATATATGTAAAATTAACCAGCTCTGCATCTTGATTTCTTTCTTTTTTTTTTTTTTTATTGAGATGGAGTCTCACTCTGTCGCCCAGGCTGGAGTGCAGTGGTATGATCACGGCTCACTGCAACCTCTGCTTCCCGGGTTCAAGCAATTCTCCTGCCTCAGCCTCCTAAGTAGCTGGGATTACAGGCACCCACCACCACGGCTGGCTAATTTTTGTATTTTTAGTAGAGATAGGGTTTCACCATGTTGATCAGGCTGGTCTCGAACTCCTGACCTCGTGATGCACCTGTCATGGCCTTGCAAAGTGCCGGGATTATAGGCGTGAGCCACCATACTTGGCCTTGATTTCTTAAATTCTACTTTCTTCGTTTAACATCACGTCTTGGGGCTGGGCGTGGTGGCTCACGCCTGTAATCCCAGCACTTTGGGAGGCTGAGGCGGGTGGATCACGAGGTCAGGGGATTGAGACCATCCTGGCTGACACGGTGAAACCCTGTCTCTACTAAAAATGCAAAAAATTAGCCGGGCGTGGTGGCAGGTGCCTGTAGTCCCAGCTACTCGGGAGGCTGAGGCAGGAGAATGGCGTGAACTCAGGAGGTGGAGCTTGCAGTGAGCTGAGATCACGCCACTGCACTCCAGCCTGGGCGACAGAGCGAGACTCCGTCTCAAAAAAAAAAAAAAATACGTTATGTCTTGGACACCTTTCTGAATTAGTATGCATAGACCTGCCCCATTCATTTGAGTAGCTGCGTAGTACTCTACTGCATGGAGTACAAATTAATTAACCTAACCTAGGTCTTCAAGTGATGGATGTCTTGATCTTTTTTTTTTTTTTTTTTTTCCTTTTTGAGACAGAAGCTCGCTCTGTCGCCCAGGCTGGAGTACAGTGGCACAATCTTGGCTCACTGCAATCTCCGCCTCCCGGGTTCAAGTGATTCTCCTGCCTCAGCCTCCCGAGTATCTGGGATTACAGGCACCCACCACCATACCCGGCTAATTTTTTGTATCTTTTAGTAGAGATGGGGTTTCACATGTTGGTTAGGCTGGTCTTGAACTCCTGACCTCGTGATCCACCCGCCTCGGCCTCCCAAAGTGCTGGGATTATAGGTGTGAGCCACCACCCCCGGCCATCTTGATCTTTGGTAGTTTTGTTTTTGCAAAAAACAGACACCAGCCAACGTTATAGGATGCGCAGCTAATTGAAGGTAAAACAGGAAGCCTCTTGGGAGCCTGAGCAGTACTTCCAGCTGAGTCAAGCTGCTCAGAGTAATCCAAGACGATGCACCTGATACGATTAGCCCTCCCATTCGACAAAGTCTCACAGTTCCCAGGGCGCTTATGCATTTGATCCTCATTACAATCCTGTGAGGTATGCAAGGCAGTGGGTATTATTGGCTCTGGCTCTGAGAGTTGGACACTGAGGTCCACGGGCATCATGCGACTTGTCTGAGGTCACAGAGCTGGAAGCTTAAAGCTGGAACCACCTACCTTCAGGTTCCCAGTCTGCAGGTCTTTCCTCTGTGTGATATAACTTAACTGCACAGGCTGCACATTAGACTCCCTGGGAAGCTTTACAAACAATACTGAGACCCGGGTTCCAGCACCAGAGATTCTGATTCAGGTGTTTAGAGGGCAGGACTCAGGGCAAATATTTGAAAAGCTCCCTAGGTGACTCCAATAGGCAGGCAAGGTTGGGGACCAGACCCAAGCTGTACCTGGGATTTGCAGCATGACATTCCTTCCTGATTCAGATCATGGTTGTGTCTGATTTATTTATTTATTTATTTATTTATTTATTTATTTATTTATTTGACAGAGTCTCACTCTGTCACCCAGGCTGGAGTGCAGTGGCGCAATTTTTGCTCACTGTAACCTCTGCCTCCTGGGTTCCAGCGATTCTCCTGCCTCAGCCTCCTGAGTAGCTGGGATTACAGGCGCCCGCCACCACGCCTGGCTAATTTTTTTATTTTCAGTGGAGACAGGGTTTCACCATGTTGGTCAGGCTGGTCTCGAACTCCTGACCTCATGATCCGCCCGCCTCGGCCTCCCAAAGTGCTGGGATTACAGGCGTGAGCCACTGTGCCAGGCTGGCTGTGCTTATTTTAAACAGCGCACTGCTGGAAAATCCTGAGGCCTCTGGAACAATCCTACTCATTCCCCAGCATGGGAAGATGACTGAGGGGCAGTCTATTTTGTCCCCCAAGCACCAAAGGAAAAAATTATCAATCCCAAGGTTATAATATGAAGTCATCTGTTCTTTATTATATCAGTCCTATCTATTAGATAGATCCATTCCCTATTTAAGTGCAACCCAGCCCAGATGATAAAATTAATAAATGGTACTGGAAGACACGGAATAGTATATAGTGCCATTTATGGGAAAAAAAACAACTCATATGTATATACCCTTGTACATGCAAAGATCTCTACAAGAAGACATAGGAAATTGGAATTCGTGATTGCCTCTGGGGAGGGAAATTGGTAGGGGGGAAGCAAGGGGGGAAGGGAGACTTACTTTACATTATCTTTTTATACCTTCTGAATTACTTATTACTAATTATAGAGAAAGCAGGGAAGGATTGTTAACTTTTCAATGGTACAGGAATCTACAGACTTCCAGGGAAGGAAATGTTGCTGCTGTCTTTGTTCCATTCTTTTTTCTTTTTCTTTTTCTTTTTTTTCTTTTTCTTTTTTTTTTTTTTTTTGAGACAAGTCTTGCTCTGTCACCCAGGCTAGAGTATGATGACACGATCTCAGCTCACTGCAACCTCTGCCTGCCGATTCTCATGCCTCAGCCTCCCAAGTAGCTGGGATTACAGGTGCATGCTACACCTGGCTGATTATTTGTATTTTTAGTAGAGGTGTCATGCCTGGCTCCACCATATTCTTTCAGTCACTCAATAAATATTTCTTGAGCACCTACTGTGTACTAAGAACTGTTTTAAGTCCAGAGAATATAGTGCTGAATAAAACAGACCAAAAAGCTCCCTGTTCTTGTGGAGTTTACATTCTAGCAGATAGAGACATAATAAATGATAATGTAGCAAGTAAATTACAGAGTACGTTAGAAAGAGTGTTATGGGAAAAGATAGAGCAAGGTATGAGGACTCAGCAGTTGGTGGGGTGGGGGTATATTAGTTGCCTATTACTGCTCTAACAAATTACCATAACCTTAGTGACTTAAAACAATATACGGCCGGGTGTGGTGGCTCACACCTGTAATCCCAGCACTTTGGGAGGCCCAAGATGGGCAGATCATGACGTCAGGAGATTGAGACCATCCTGGCTAACACGGTGAAACCCTGTCTCTACTAAAAAAAGTGCAAAAAACTGGCCGGGCTTGGTGGCAAGTGCCTGTAGTC
>NW_022313410.1:0-1584 GCF_002776525.5 Piliocolobus tephrosceles
GAAAAAAAAAAAAAAGAGAAAAGAAAAAAAACAACCGCATCCAAAAGTGGGCAAAGGATATGAACAGACACTTCTCAAAAGAAGACATGTATGCAGCCAAGAGACACATGAAAAAATGCTCATCATCACTGGTCATCAGAGAACTGTAAATCAAAACCACAATGAGATACCACCTCACACCAGTTAGAATGGCGATCATTAAAAAGTGAGGAAACAACAGATGCTGGAGAGAATGTGGAGAAATATGAACACTTTCACACTGTTGGTGGGAGTGTAATTAGTTCAACCATTGTAGAAAACAGTGTGGTGATTCCTCAGTGATCTAGAACTAGAAATACCATTTGACCCAGCAATCCCATTCCTGGGTATATACCCAAAGGATTATAAATCATGCTGCTATAAAGACACATGCACACGTGTGTTTATTGTGGCACTATTCACAATAGCAAATACTTGGAATGAACCTTAATGTCCATCAATAATAGACTGGATAAAGAACATGTGGCACATATACCCCATAGAATACTATGCAACCATGAAAAAGGATGAGTTCATGTTCTTTGCAGGGACATGGATGAAGCTGGAAACCATCAGTCTCAGCAAAATATCACAAGGACAGAAAACCAAACACCGCCTGTTCTCACTCATAAGTGGGAGTTGAACTATGAGAACACATGGACACAAGGTGGGGAACATCACACACTGGGGCCTATTGGGGGGTGGGGAGCTGGGAGGGGGGATAGCATTAGGCGAAATACCTAATGTAAATGACAAGTTGATGGGTGCAGCAAACCAACATGGCACATGTGTATCTCTGCAACAAACCTGCACATTGTACACATGTACCCTAGAACTTAAAGTATAATAATAAAAAAAGAATTCTCTTTTACAGTTGTATAAAGTACTTCTATGTAATTATATTAGTCCACCATTGCTGCATAACAAATTACTCCCAAACCTAGAAGCTGAAAACAATAAGAATTTATTATCATCCAATTTCTGTGAGTCAGGAATCTAGGAGCAGCTTAACTGGCTGATTCTTGTTCCTGCTCTTTTATGAAACTGCAAGATCACTGATGTTACTAGTGTTAGGAGGGCTAATTTCCTTATCATGTTAACTTTTCAATAGAGCTGCTTAAAACATTGTTTCATCTTCAAATTAAGTGATACAAGAAAGAGAGAGAAAGCAAGCAAACAAGAGAATGCCCAAAATGAAGTCTTTTATAACCTTTTCTTGGTGGTGACATACTACACCTCTTATTGTTAGATGGATCTATATTTTTCCCCCTTGAACCTAGGCATGTTTGTGACCAGTCTATCAATACAATATGGGAAAAGTGATGCTGCATGGTTTTTGAGGCTTTCATAAAAGGCAATCAGTTTCTACTTTGCTCGATGAAACACTAGTTGGAACAATGAGAAATTAACTGAATTCAACTACTTTGAGGCTGACATACTATGGAGAACCAAGCCAGGTGTAAAGAGATTGTGCAAGCTCTCTTACAACAAGCAGTTGCACAAGTATACATATGTAACAAACCTGCACGTTATGCACATGTACCCTAGAGCTTAAAGTATAATAAA